>NW_026913384.1:0-5553 GCF_034315485.1 Pezoporus occidentalis
AACCCTAACCCATCTCTCCCCTGTAACTGTAACAAAGTGAGTGTAATACTATATGTATATATATATACAGGAAAACAGAGGAAACGTAACAAAGTGAGCAAAATAAAACATGTTCAAGAGCATTCTAATGACCCACAGAGGTTCTCAACCCTAACCCTAACCCTAACCCTAACCCTAAACCTAACCCTAACCCTAACCCATTTCTCCCCTGTAACTGTAACAAAGTGAGTGTAATACTATATGTATATATATATACAGGAAAACAGAGGAAACGTAACAAAGTGATCAAAATAAAGCATGTTCAAGAGGATTCTAATGACCCACAGAGGTTATCAACCCTAACCCTAACCCTAACCCTAACCGTAAACCTAACCCTACCCCATTTCTCCCCTCTAACTGTAACAAAGCGAGTGTAATACTATATATCTAGATATATAGGAAAACACAGTAAACGTAACAAAGTGAGCAAAATAAAGTATGTTCAAGAGCATTCTAATGACCCACAGAGGTTCTCAACCCCAACCCTAACCCTAACCCTAACCCTAACCCTAACCCATTTCTCCCCTGTAACTGTAACAAAGTGAGTGCAACACTATATATATAGATATATAGGAAAACACAGTAAATGTAACAAAGTGAGCAAAATAAAGCATGTTCAAGAGCATTCTAATGACCCACAGAGGTACTCAAGCCTAACCCTAACCCTAACCCTAACCCTAACACTAACCCTAACCCATTTCTCCCCTGTAACTGTAACAAAGTGAGTGTAATACTATATGTATATATATATACAGGAAAACAGAGGAAACGTAACAAAGTGAGCAAAATAAAACATGTTCAAGAGCATTCTAATGACCCACAGAGGTTCTCAACCCTAACCCTAACCCTAACCCTAACCCTAAACCTAACCCTAACCCTAACCCATTTCTCCCCTGTAACTGTAACAAAGTGAGTGTAATACTATATGTATATATATATACAGGAAAACAGAGGAAACGTAACAAAGTGATCAAAATAAAGCATGTTCAAGAGGATTCTAATGACCCACAGAGGTTCTCAACCCTAACCCTAACCCTAACCCTAACCGTAAACCTAACCCTACCCCATTTCAACCCTCTAACTGTAACAAAGCGAGTGTAATACTATATATCTAGATATATAGGAAAACACAGTAAACGTAACAAAGTGAAGCAAAATAAAGTATGTTCAAGAGCATTCTAATGACCCACAGAGGTTCTCAACCCCAACCCTAACCCTAACCCTAACCCTAACCCTAACCCATTTCTCCCCTGTAACTGTAACAAAGTGAGTGCAACACTATATATATAGATATATAGGAAAACACAGTAAATGTAACAAAGTGAGCAAAATAAAGCATGTTCAAGAGCATTCTAATGACCCACAGAGGTACTCAACCCAACCCTAACCCTAACCCTAACCCTAACACTAACCCTAACCCATTTCTCCCCTGTAACTGTAACAAAGTGAGTGTAATACTATATGTATATATATATACAGGAAAACAGAGGAAACGTAACAAAGTGATCAAAATAAAACATGTTCAAGAGCATTCTAATGACCCACAGAGGTTCTCAACCCTAACCCTAACCCTAACCCTAACCCTAACCCTAACCGTAAACCTAACCCTACCCCATTTCTCCCCTGTAACTGTAACAAAGTGAGTGTAATACTATATGTATATATATATACAGGAAAACAGAGGAAACGTAACAAAGTGAGCAAAATAAAGCATGTTCAAGAGGATTCTAATGACCCACAGAGGTTCTCAACCCCAACCCTAACCCTAACCCTAACCCTAACCCTAACCCTAACCCATTTCTCCCCTGTAACTGTAACAAAGTGAGTGCAACACTATATATGTAGATATATAGGAAAACACAGTAAACGTAACAAAGTGAGCAAAATAAAGTATGTTCAACAGCATTCTAATGACCCACAGAGGTTCTCAACCCCAACCCTAACCCTAACCCTAACCCTAACCCTAACCCATTTCTCCCCGTAACTGTAACAAAGTGAGTGTAATACTATATGTATATATATATACAGGAAAACAGAGGAAACGTAACAAAGGGAGCAAAATAAAACATGTTCAAGAGCATTCTAATGACCCACAGAGGTTCTCAACCCTAACCCTAACCCTAACCCTAACCCTAAACCTAACCCTAACCCTAACCCATTTCTCCCCTGTAACTGTAACAAAGTGAGTGTAATACTATATGTATATATATATACAGGAAAACAGAGGAAACGTAACAAAGTGATCAAAATAAAGCATGTTCAAGAGGATTCTAATGACCCACAGAGGTTCTCAACCCTAACCCTAACCCTAACCCTACCCCTAACCGTAAACCTAACCCTACCCCATTTCTCCCCTCTAACTGTAACAAAGCGAGTGTAATACTATATATCTAGATATATAGGAAAACACAGTAAACGTAACAAAGTGAGCAAAATAAAGTATGTTCAAGAGCATTCTAATGACCCACAGAGGTTCTCAACCCCAACCCTAACCCTAACCCTAACCCTAACCCTAACCCATTTCTCCCCTGTAACTGTAACAAAGTGAGTGCAACACTATATATATAGATATATAGGAAAACACAGTAAATGTAACAAAGTGAGCAAAATAAAGCATGTTCAAGAGCATTCTAATGACCCACAGAGGTTCTCAACCCTAACCCTAACCCTAACCCTAACCCTAACCCTAACCCACTAACCCTAACCCATTTCTCCCCGGTAACTGTAACAAAGGGAGTGTAATACGATATGTATATATATATACAGGAAAAACAGAGGAAACGTAACAAAGTGAGCAAAATAAAACATGTTCAAGAGCATTCTAATGACCCACAGAGGTTCTCAACCCTAACCCTAACCCTAACCCTAACCCTAACGTAAACCTAACCCTACCCCATTTCTCCCCTCTAACTGTAACAAAGCGAGTGTAATACTATATATCTAGATATATAGGAAAACACAGTAAACGTAACAAAGTGATCAAAATAAAGCATGTTCAAGAGGATTCTAATGACCCACAGAGGTACTCAACCCTAACCCTAACCCTAACCCTAACCCTAACCCTAACCCATTTCTCCCCTGTAACTGTAACAAAGTGAGTGTAATACTATATATATATATATATACAGGAAAACAGAGTAAACGTAACAAAGTGATCAAAATAAAGCATGTTCAAGAGGATTCTAATGACCCACAGAGGTTCTCAACCCTAACCCTAACCCTAACCCTAAGCCTAACCCTAAACCTAACCCTAACCCTAACCCATTTCTCCCCTGTAACTGTAACAAAGTGAGTGTAATACTATATGTATATATATATACAGGAAAACAGAGGAAACGTAACAAAGTGAGCAAAATAAAACATGTTCAAGAGGATTCTAATGACCCACAGAGGTTCTCAACCCTAACCCTAACCCTAACCGTAAACCTAACCCTACCCCATTTCTCCCCTGTAACTGTAACAAAGTGAGTGTAATACTATATGTATATATATATACAGGAAAACAGAGGAAACGTAACAAAGTGAGCAAAATAAAACATGTTCAAGAGCATTCTAATGACCACAGAGGTTCTCAACCCCAACCCTAACCCTAACCCTAACCCTAACCCTAACCCTAACCCATTTCTCCCCTGTAACTGTAACAAAGTGAGTGCAACACTATATATATAGATATATAGGAAAACACAGTAAATGTAACAAAGTGAGCAAAATAAAGTATGTTCAAGAGCATTCTAATGACCCACAGAGGTTCTCAACCCCAACCCTAACCCTAACCCTAACCCTAACCCATTTCTCCCCTGTAACTGTAACAAAGTGAGTGCAACACTATATATATAGATATATAGGAAAACACAGTAAATGTAACAAAGTGAGCAAAATAAAACATGTTCAAGAGCATTCTAATGACCCACAGAGGTTCTCAACCCTAACCCTAACCCTAACCCTAACCCTAAACCTAACCCTAACCCTAACCCATTTCTCCCCTGTAACTGTAACAAAGTGAGTGTAATACTATATGTATATATATATACAGGAAAACAGAGAAACGTAACAAAGTGAGCAAAATAAAACATGTTCAAGAGCATTCTAATGACCCACAGAGGTTCTCAACCCTAACCCTAACCCTAACCCTAACCCTAACCCTAACCCTACTAAAACCTAACCCTAACCCATTTCTCCCCTCTAACTGTAACAAAGTGAGTGTAATACTATATATATATATATATAGGAAAACACAGTAAACGTAACAAAGTGAGCAAAATAAAGTATGTTCAAGAGCATTCTAATGACCCACAGAGGTTCTCAACCCCAACCCTAACCCTAACCCTAACCCTAACCCTAACCCATTTCTCCCCTGTAACTGTAACAAAGTGAGTGCAACACTATATATATAGATATATAGGAAAACACAGTAAATGTAACAAAGTGAGCAAAATAAAGCATGTTCAAGAGCATTCTAATGACCCACAGAGGTACTCAACCCTAACCCTAACCCTAACCCTAACCCTAACACTAACCCTAACCCATTTCTCCCCTGTAACTGTAACAAAGTGAGTGTAATACTATATGTATATATATATACAGGAAAACAGAGGAAACGTAACAAAGTGAGCAAAATAAAACATGTTCAAGAGCATTCTAATGACCCACAGAGGTTCTCAACCCTAACCCTAACCCTAACCCTAACCCTAAACCTAACCCTAACCCTAACCCATTTCTCCCCTGTAACTGTAACAAAGTGAGTGTAATACTATATATATATATATATAGGAAAACACAGTAAATGTAACAAAGTGAGCAAAATAAAGCATGTTCAAGAGCATTCTAATGACCCACAGAGGTACTCAACCCTAACCCTAACCCTAACACTAACCCTAACCCATTTCTCCCCTGTAAATGCAACAAATTTCTCCCCTGTAACTGTAACAAAGTGAGTGTAATACTATATATATATATATATAGGAAAACACAGTAAACGTAACAAAGTGAGCAAAATAAAGCATGTTCAAGAGCATTCTAATGACCCACAGAGGTTCTCAACCCTAACCCTAACCCTAACCCTAACCCTAACCCTAACCTAACCCTAACCCATTTCTCCCCTGTAACTGTAACAAAGTGAGTGTAATACTATATATATATATATATAGGAAAACACAGTAAACGTAACAAAGTGAGCAAAATAAAACATGTTCAAGAGCATTCTAATGACCCACAGAGGTTCTCAACCCTAACCCTAACCCTACCCCTAACCCTAACCCTAACCCTAACCCATTTCTCCCCTGTAACTGTAACAAAGTGAGTGTAATACTATATGTATATATATATACAGGAAAACAGAGGAAACGTAACAAAGTGATCAAAATAAAGCATGTTCAAGAGGATTCTAATGACCCACAGAGGTTCTCAACCCTAACCCTAACCCTAACCCTAACCCTAACCCTAACCGTAAACCTAACCCTACCCCATTTCTCCCCTCTAACTGTAACAAAGCGAGTGTAATACTATATATCTAGA
>NW_026913386.1:0-8893 GCF_034315485.1 Pezoporus occidentalis
TCTAGATATATAGGAAAACACAGTAAACGTAACAAAGTGAGCAAAATAAAGTATGTTCAAGAGCATTCTAATGACCCACAGAGGTTCTCAACCCCAACCCTAACCCTAACCCTAACCCTAACCCTAACCCATTTCTCCCCTGTAACTGTAACAAAGTGAGTGCAACACTATATATATAGATATATAGGAAAACACAGTAAATGTAACAAAGTGAGCAAAATAAAGCATGTTCAAGAGCATTCTAATGACCCACAGAGGTACTCAACCCTAACCCTAACCCTAACCCTAACACTAACCCTAACCCATTTCTCCCCTGTAACTGTAACAAAGTGAGTGTAATACTATATGTATATATATATACAGGAAAACAGAGGAAACGTAACAAAGTGAGCAAAATAAAACATGTTCAAGAGCATTCTAATGACCCACAGAGGTTCTCAACCCTAACCCTAACCCTAACCCTAACCCTAACCCTAACCCTAACCCTAACACTAAACGTAAGAAAGTGAGCAAAATAATGCATGTTCAAGAGCATTCTAATGACCCAGAGAGGTTCTCAACCCTAACCCTAACCCTAACCCTAACCCTAACCCTAACCCATTTCTCCCCTGTAACTGTAACAAAGTGAGTGCAACACTATATATATAGATATATAGGAAAACACAGTAAATGTAACAAAGTGAGCAAAATAAAGCATGTTCAAGAGCATTCTAATGACCCACAGAGGTACTCAACCCTAACCCTAACCCTAACCCTAACCCTAACACTAACCCTAACCCATTTCTCCCCTGTAACTGTAACAAAGTGAGTGTAATACTATATGTATATATATATACAGGAAAACAGAGGAAACGTAACAAAGTGAGCAAAATAAAACATGTTCAAGAGCATTCTAATGACCCACAGAGGTTCTCAACCCTAACCCTAACCCTAACCCTAACCCTAACCCTAAACCTAACCCTAACCCTAACCCATTTCTCCCCTGTAACTGTAACAAAGTGAGTGTAATACTATATGTATATATATATACAGGAAAACAGAGGAAACGTAACAAAGTGATCAAAATAAAGCATGTTCAAGAGGATTCTAATGACCCACAGAGGTTCTCAACCCTAACCCTAACCCTAACCCTAACCCTAACCCTAACCGTAAACCTAACCCTACCCCATTTCTCCCCTCTAACTGTAACAAAGCGAGTGTAATACTATATATATAGATATATAGGAAAACACAGTAAACGTAACAAAGTGAGCAAAATAAAGTATGTTCAAGAGCATTCTAATGACCCACAGAGGTTCTCAACCCTAACCCTAACCCTAACCCTAACCCTAACCCTAACCCTAACCCATTTCTCCCCTGTAACTGTAACAAAGTGAGTGCAACACTATATATATAGATATATAGGAAAACACAGTAAATGTAACAAAGTGAGCAAAATAAAGCATGTTCAAGAGCATTCTAATGACCCACAGAGGTACTCAACCCTAACCCTAACCCTAACCCTAACCCTAACACTAACCCTAACCCATTTCTCCCCTGTAACTGTAACAAAGTGAGTGTAATACTATATGTATATATATATACAGGAAAACAGAGGAAACGTAACAAAGTGAGCAAAATAAAACATGTTCAAGAGCATTCTAATGACCCACAGAGGTTCTAACCCTAACCCTAACCCTAACCCTAACCCTAACCCTAAACCTAACCCTAACCCTAACCCATTTCTCCCCTGTAACTGTAACAAAGTGAGTGTAATACTATATGTATATATATATACAGGAAAACAGAGGAAACGTAACAAAGTGATCAAAATAAAGCATGTTCAAGAGGATTCTAATGACCCACAGAGGTTCTCAACCCTAACCCTAACCCTAACCCTAACCCTAACCCTAACCGTAAACCTAACCCTACCCCATTTCTCCCCTGTAACTGTAACAAAGCGAGTGTAATACTATATATATAGATATATAGGAAAACACAGTAAACGTAACAAAGTGAGCAAAATAAAGTATGTTCAAGAGCATTCTAATGACCCACAGAGGTTCTCAACCCCTAACCCTAACCCTAACCCTAACCCTAACCCTAACCCATTTCTCCCCTGTAACTGTAACAAAGTGAGTGCAATACTATATATATATATATATAGGAAAACACAGTAAATGTAACAAAGTGAGCAAAATAAAGCATGTTCAAGAGCATTCTAATGACCCACAGAGGTTCTCAACCCTAACCCTAACCCTAACCCTAACCCTAACCTAACCCTAACCCTAACCCATTTCTCCCCTGTAACTGTAACAAAGTGAGTGTAATACTATATGTATATATATATACAGGAAAACAGAGGAAACGTAACAAAGTGAGCAAAATAAAACATGTTCAAGAGCATTCTAATGACCCACAGAGGTTCTCAACCCAACCCTAACCCTAACCCTAACCCTAACCCTAACCCTAACCTAACCCTAACCCTAACCCATTTCTCCCCTGTAACTGTAACAAAGTGAGTGTAATACTATATATATATATATATAGGAAAACACAGTAAACGTAACAAAGTGAGCAAAATAAAGCATGTTCAAGAGCATTCTAATGACCCACAGAGGTTCAACCCTAACCCTAACCCTAACCCTAACCCTAACCCTAACCCTAACCCTAACCCATTTCTCCCCTGTAACTGTAACAAAGTGAGTGTAATACTATATATATAGATATATAGGAAAACACAGTAAACGTAACAAAGTGAGCAAAATAAAGCATGTTCAAAAGCATTCTAATGACCCACAGAGGTTCTCAACCCTAACCCTAACCCTAACCCTAACCCTAACCCTAACCCATTTCTCCCCTGAAACTGTAACAAAGTGAGTGTAATACTATATATATATATATATAGGAAAACACAGTAAACGTAACAAAGTGAGCAAAATAAAGCATGTTCAAGAGCATTCTAATGACCCACAGAGGTACTAACCCTAACCCTAACCCTAACCCTAACCCCCTAACCCTAACCCTAACCCATTTCTCCCCTGTAACTGTAACAAAGTGAGTGTAATACTATATGTATATATATATACAGGAAAACAGAGGAAACGTAACAAAGTGATCAAAATAAAGCATGTTCAAGAGGATTCTAATGACCCACAGAGGTTCTCAACCCTAACCCTAACCCTAACCCTAACCCTAACCCTAACCCTAACCCTAACCGTAAACCTAACCCTACCCCATTTCTCCCCTCTAACTGTAACAAAGCGAGTGTAATACTATATATATAGATATATAGGAAAACACAGTAAACGTAACAAAGTGAGCAAAATAAAGTATGTTCAAGAGCATTCTAATGACCCACAGAGGTTCTCAACCCCTAACCCTAACCCTAACCCTAACCCTAACCCTAACCCATTTCTCCCCTGTAACTGTAACAAAGTGAGTGCAACACTATATATATAGATATATAGGAAAACACAGTAAATGTAACAAAGTGAGCAAAATAAAGCATGTTCAAGAGCATTCTAATGACCCACAGAGGTACTCAACCCTAACCCTAACCCTAACCCTAACTAACCCTAACCCTAACCCATTTCTCCCCTGTAACTGTAACAAAGTGAGTGTAATACTATATATATATATATACAGGAAAACAGGAAACGTAACAAAGTGAGCAAAATAAAACATGTTCAAGAGCATTCTAATGACCCACAGAGGTTCTCAACCCTAACCCCTAACCCTAACCCTAACCCTAACCCTAACCCATTTCTCCCCTGTAACTGTAACAAAGTGAGTGTAATACTATATGTATATATATATACAGGAAAACAGAGGAAACGTAACAAAGTGATCAAAATAAAGCATGTTCAAGAGGATTCTAATGACCCACAGAGGTTCTCAACCCTAACCCTAACCCTAACCCTAACCCTAACCCTAACCGTAAACCTAACCCTACCCCATTTCTCCCCTCTAACTGTAACAAAGCGAGTGTAATACTATATATCTAGATATATAGGAAAACACAGTAAACGTAACAAAGTGAGCAAAATAAAGTATGTTCAAGAGCATTCTAATGACCCACAGAGGTTCTCAACCCCAACCCTAACCCTAACCCTAACCCTAACCCTAACCCATTTCTCCCCTGTAACAGTAACAAAGTGAGTGCAACACTATATATATAGATATATAGGAAAACACAGTAAATGTAACAAAGTGAGCAAAATAAAGCATGTTCAAGAGCATTCTAATGACCCACAGAGGTACTCAACCCTAACCCTAACCCTAACCCTAACGCTAACCCTAACCCATTTCTCCCCTGTAACTGTAACAAAGTGAGTGTAATACTATATGTATATATATATACAGGAAAACAGAGGAAACGTAACAAAGTGAGCAAAATAAAACATGTTCAAGAGCATTCTAATGACCCACAGAGGTTTTAACCCTCAACCCTAACCCTAACCCTAACCCTAACCCTAACCCTAACCCTAACCCTAAACCTAACCCTAACCCTAACCCATTTCTCCCCTGTAACTGTAACAAAGTGAGTGTAATACTATATGTATATATATATACAGGAAAACAGAGGAAACGTAACAAAGTGATCAAAATAAAGCATGTTCAAGAGGATTCTAATGACCCACAGAGGTTCTCAACCCTAACCCTAACCCTAACCCTAACCCTAACCGTAAACCTAACCCTACCCCATTTCTCCCCTCTAACTGTAACAAAGCGAGTGTAATACTATATATCTAGATATATAGGAAAACACAGTAAACGTAACAAAGTGAGCAAAATAAAGTATGTTCAAGAGCATTCTAATGACCCACAGAGGTTCTCAACCCCAACCCTAACCCTAACCCTAACCCTAACCCTAACGCTAACCCATTTCTCCCCTGTCACTGTAACAAAGTGAGTACAACACTATATATATAGATATATAGGAAAACACAGTAAATGTAACAAAGTGAGCAAAATAAAGCATGTTCAAGAGCATTCTAATGACCCACAGAGGTACTCAACCCTAACCCTAACCCTAACCCTAACACTAACACTAACCCTAACCCATTTCTCCCCTGTAACTGTAACAAAGTGAGTGTAATACTATATGTATATATATATACAGGAAAACAGAGGAAACGTAACAAAGTGAGCAAAATAAAACATGTTCAAGAGCATTCTAATGACCCACAGAGGTTCTCAACCCTAACCCTAACCCTAACCCTAACCCTAACCCTAAACCTAACCCTAACCCTAACCCATTTCTCCCCTGTAACTGTAACAAAGTGAGTGTAATACTATATGTATATATATATACAGGAAAACAGAGGAAACGTAACAAAGTGATCAAAATAAAGCATGTTCAAGAGGATTCTAATGACCCACAGAGGTTCTCAACCCTAACCCTAACCCTAACCCTAACCCTAACCGTAAACCTAACCCTACCCCATTTCTCCCCTCTAACTGTAACAAAGCGAGTGTAATACTATATATCTAGATATATAGGAAAACACAGTAAACGAAACAAAGTGAGCAAAATAAAGTATGTTCAAGAGCATTCTAATGACCCACAGAGGTTCTCAACCCCAACCCTAACCCTAACCCTAACCCTAACCCTAACCCATTTCTCCCCTGTAACTGTAACAAAGTGAGTGCAACACTATATATATAGATATATAGGAAAACACAGTAAATGTAACAAAGTGAGCAAAATAAAGCATGTTCAAGAGCATTCTAATGACCCACAGAGGTACTCAACCCTAACCCTAACCCTAACCCTAACCCTAACCCTAACCCATTTCTCCCCTGTAACTGTAACAAAGTGAGTGTAATACTATATGTATATATATATACAGGAAAACAGAGGAAACGTAACAAAGTGAGCAAAATAAAACATGTTCAAGAGCATTCTAATGACCCACAGAGGTTCTCAACCCTAACCCTAACCCTAACCCTAACCCTAACCCTAAACCTAACCCTAACCCTAACCCATTTCTCCCCTGTAACTGTAACAAAGTGAGTGTAATACTATATGTATATATATATACAGGAAAACAGAGGAAACGTAACAAAGTGATCAAAATAAAGCATGTTCAAGAGGATTCTAATGACCCACAGAGGTTCTCAACCCTAACCCTAACCCTAACCCTAACCGTAAACCTAACCCTACCCCATTTCTCCCCTCTAACTGTAACAAAGCGAGTGTAATACTATATATATAGATATATAGGAAAACACAGTAAACGTAACAAAGTGAGCAAAATAAAGTATGTTCAAGAGCATTCTAATGACCCACAGAGGTTCTCAACCCCAACCCTAACCCTAACCCTAACCCTAACCCTAACCCATTTCTCCCCTGTAACTGTAACAAAGTGAGTGTAATACTATATATATATATATATAGGAAAACACAGTAAATGTAACAAAGTGAGCAAAATAAAGCATGTTCAAGAGCATTCTAATGACCCACAGAGGTTCTCAACCCTAACCCTAACCCTAACCCTAACCCTAACCCTAACCCTAACCCATTTCTCCCCTGTAACTGTAACAAAGTGAGTGTAATACTATATGTATATATATATACAGGAAAACAGAGGAAACGTAACAAAGTGAGCAAAATAAAGCATGTTCAAGAGCATTCTAATGACCCACAGAGGTTCTCAACCCTAACCCTAACCCTAACCCTAACCCTAACCCTAACCCTACCCCATTTCTCCCCTCTAACTGTAACAAAGTGAGTGTAATACTATATATATAGATATATAGGAAAACACAGTAAACGTAACAAAGTGAGCAAAATAAAGTATGTTCAAGAGCATTCTAATGACCCACAGAGGTTCTCAACCCTAACCCTAACCCTAACCCTAACCCTAACCCTAACCCTAACCCATTTCTCCCCTGTAACTGTAACAAAGTGAGTGCAATACTATATATCTATATATAGGAAAACACAGTAAATGTAACAAAGTGAGCAAAATAAAGCATGTTCAAGAGCATTCTAATGACCCACAGAGGTTCTCAACCCTAACCCTAACCCTAACCCTAACCCTAACCCTAACCTAACCCTAACCCTAACCCATTTCTCCCCTGTAACTGTAACAAAGTGAGTGTAATACTATATATATATATATATAGGAAAACACAGAAAAAGGAACAAAGTGAGCAAAATAAAGAATGTTCAAGAGCATTCTAATGACCCTAACCCCTAACCCTAACCCTAACCCTAACCCTAACCCTAACCCATTTCTCCCCTGTAACTGTAACAAAGTGAGTGTAATACTATATATATATATATATAGGAAAACACAGTAAATGTAACAAAGTGAGCAAAATAAAGCATGTTCAAGAGCATTCTAATGACCCACAGAGGTTCTCAACCCTAACCCTAACCCTAACCCTAACCCTAACCCTAACCTAACCCTAACCCTAACCCATTTCTCCCCTGTAACTGTAACAAAGTGAGTGTAATACTATATATATATATATATAGGAAAACACAGTAAACGTAACAAAGTGAGCAAAATAAAACATGTTCAAGAGCATTCTAATGACCCACAGAGGTTCTCAACCCTAACCCTAACCCTAACCCTAACCCTAACCCTAACCCATTTCTCCCCTGTAACTGTAACAAAGTGAGTGTAATACTATATATATATATATACAGGAAAACAGAGGAAACGTAACAAAGTGAGCAAAATAAAGCATGTTCAAGAGCATTCTAATGACCCACAGAGGTTCTCAACCCTAACCCTAACCCTAACCCTAACCCTAAACCTAACCCTAACCCATTACTCCCCTGTAACTGTAACAATGTGAGCGCAATACTATATATATAGATATATAGGAAAACACAGGAAACGTAACAAAGTGAGCAAAATAAAACATGTTCAAGAGCATTCTAATGACCCACAGAGGTTCTCAACCCTAACCCTAACCCTAACCCTAACCCTAACCGTAAACCTAACCCTACCCCATTTCTCCCCTGTAACTGTAACAAAGCGAGTGTAATACTATATATATAGATATATAGGAAAACACAGTAAACGTAACAAAGTGAGCAAAATAAAGTATGTTCAAGAGCATTCTAATGACCCACAGAGGTTCTCAACCCCAACCCTAACCCTAACCCTAACCCTAACCCATTTCTCCCCTGTAACTGTAACAAAGTGAGTGCACCACTATATATATATATATATAGGAAAACACAGTAAATGTAACAAAGTGAGCAAAATAAAGCATGTTCAAGAGCATTCTAATGACCCACAGAGGTTCTCAACCCTAACCCTAACCCTAACCCTAACCCTAACCTAACCCTAACCCTAACCCATTTCTCCCCTGTAACTGTAACAAAGTGAGTGTAATACTATATGTATATATATATACAGGAAAACAGAGGAAACGTAACAAAGTGAGCAAAATAAAGCATGTTCAAGAGCATTCTAATGACCCACAGAGGTACCCAACCTAACCCTAACCCTAACCCATTTCTCCCCTGTAACTGTAACAAAGTGAGTGTAATACTATATATATATATATATAGGAAAACACAGTAAATGTAACAAAGTGAGCAAAATAAAGCATGTTCAAGAGCATTCTAATGACCCACAGAGGTACTCAACCCTAACCCTAACCCTAACCCTAACCCTAACACTAACCCTAACCCATTTCTCCCCTGTAACTGTAACAAAGTGAGTGTAATACTATATGTATATATATATACAGGAAAACAGAGGAAACGTAACAAAGTGAGCAAAATAAAACATGTTCAAGAGCATTCTAATGACCCACAGAGGTCCCTAACCCTAACCCTAACCCTAACCCTAACCCTAACCCTAACCGTAAACCTAACCCTACCCCATTTCTCCCCTCTAACAGTAACAAAGCGACAAAATAAAGATGTTAAGAGGACAATAAC
>NW_026913387.1:0-9814 GCF_034315485.1 Pezoporus occidentalis
TGCTGGGAGCAACACAGCACAAAATGAACCGTGGCATCTGCTCCCACAGCAGAAGAACCAGCAGGGAAAGCTAGTGCTGGGCCTCTTCAGCACACAGGCTGCTTTGCAAAGGTGTCACCATCATTGCAGTCTCTCCTCGGTTTCAGACCTAAAAGTCCATTTGAATCCAAATTCTCAGCTGGTCTCTCTCAGCTGCAGGCAGCACAGTGAGTACAGCACGAACGTTTGGCCTCTGCTCCCACAGCAGAAGTGTCAGGATTGAAAGCTGGTGCTGGACCTGTTCAGCACACAATCACCTTTACATTGGTGCATCCATCGTTGCTTTCACTGCTCCCTTTCATACAGGAAAAGCATTTGAATGGAATCAGTTCAGAGCCTGCTCTCTGCTGCGCAGCAACACAGTCAGCGCAGAATGAACCGTGGCATCTGCTCCCACAGCAGAAGAACCAGCAGGGAAAGCTAGTGCTGGGCCTCTTCAGCACACAGGCTGCTTTGCAACGGTGTCACCATCATTGCAGTCTCTCTTCGGTTTCATACCTAAAACTCCATTTGAATCCAAATTCTCAGCTGGTCTCTCTCAGCTGCAGGCAGCACAGTGAGTACAGCACGAACGTTTGGCCTCTGCTCCCACAGCAGAAGAGCCAGGAGGGAATGCTGGTGCTGGACCTGTTCAGCACACAATCACCTTTACATTGATGCATCCATCGTTGCTTTCACTGCTCACTTTCATACAGGAAAAGCATTTGAATGGAATCAGTCCAGAGCCTGCTCTCTGCTGCGCAGCAACACAGCACAGAATGAACAGTGGCATCTGCTCCCACAGCAGAAGAACCAGCAGGGAAAGCTGGTGCTGGGCCTCTTCAGCACACAGGCTGCTTTGCAACGGTGTCACCATCATTGCAGTCTCTCCTCGGTTTCATACCTAAAACTCCATTTGAATCCAAATTCTCAGCTGGTCTCTCTCAGCTGCAGGCAGCACAGTGAGTACAGCACGAACGTTTGGCCTCTGTTCCCACAGCAGAAGAGCCAGGAGGGAAAGCTGGTGCTGGACCTGTTCAGCACACAATCACCTTTACATTGGTGCATCCATCGTTGCTTTCACTGCTCACTTTCATACAGGAAAAGCATTTGAATGGAATCAGTTCAGAGCCTGCTCTCTGCTGCGCAGCAACACAGTCAGCGCAGAATGAACAGTGGCATCTGCTCCCACAGCAGAAGAACCAGCAGGGAAAGCTAGTGCTGGGCCTCTTCAGCACACAGGCTGCTTTGCAACGGTGTCACCATCATTGCAGTCTCTCCTCGGTTTCATACCTAAAAGTCCATTTGAATCCAAATTCTCAGCTGGTCGCTCTCAGCTGCCCAGCAGCACAGTGAGTACAGCACGAACGTTTGGCTTCTGCTCCCACAGCAGAAGAGCCAGGATTGAAAGCTGGTGCTGGACCTGTTCAGCACACAATCACCTTTACATTGGTGCATCCATCGTTGCTTTCACTGCTCACTTTCATACAGGAAAAGCATTTGAATGGAATCAGTTCAGAGCCTGCTCTCTGCTGCGCAGCAACACAGTCAGAGCAGAATGAACAGTGGCATCTGCTCCCACAGCAGAAGAACCAGCAGGGAAAGCTAGTGCTGGGCCTCTTCAGCACACAGGCTGCTTTGCAACGGTGTCACCATCATTGCAGTCTCTCCTCGGTTTCATACCTAAAAGTCCATTTGAATCCAACAGCTGGTCGCTCTCAGCTGCAGGCAGCACAGTGAGTACAGCACGAACGTTTGGCCTCTGCTCCCACAGCAGAAGTGTCAGGATTGAAAGCTGGTGCTGGACCTGTTCAGCACACAATCACCTTTACATTGGTGCATCCATCGTTGCTTTCACTGCTCACTTTCATACAGGAAAAGCATTTGAATGGAATCAGTTCAGAGCCTGCTCTCTGCTGGGAGCAACACAGCACAAAATGAACAGTGGCATCTGCTCCCACAGCAGAAGAACCAGCAGGGAAAGCTAGTGCTGGGCCTCTTCAGCACACAGGCTGCTTTGCAAAGGTGTCACCATCATTGCAGTCTCTCCTCGGTTTCATACCTAAAAGTCCATTTGAATCCAAATTCTCAGCTGGTCTCTCTCAGCTGCAGGCAGCACAGTGAGTACAGCACGAACGTTTGGCCTCTGCTCCCACAGCAGAAGTGTCAGGATTGAAAGCTGGTGCTGGACCTGTTCAGCACACAATCACCTTTACATTGGTGCATCCATCGTTGCTTTCACTGCTCCCTTTCATACAGGAAAAGCATTTGAATGGAATCAGTTCAGAGCCTGCTCTCTGCTGCGCAGCAACACAGTCAGCGCAGAATGAACCGTGGCATCTGCTCCCACAGCAGAAGAACCAGCAGGGAAAGCTAGTGCTGGGCCTCTTCAGCACACAGGCTGCTTTGCAACGGTGTCACCATCATTGCAGTCTCTCCTCGGTTTCATACCTAAAAGTCCATTTGAATCCAAATTCTCAGCTGGTCTCTCTCAGCTGCAGGCAGCACAGTGAGTACAGCACGAACGTTTGGCCTCTGCTCCCACAGCAGAAGAGCCAGGAGGGAATGCTGGTGCTGGACCTGTTCAGCACACAATCACCTTTACATTGGTGCATCCATCGTTGCTTTCACTGCTCACTTTCATACAGGAAAAGCATTTGAATGGAATCAGTCCAGAGCCTGCTCTCTGCTGCGCAGCAACAGAGCACAGAATGAACAGTGGCATCTGCTCCCACAGCAGAAGAACCAGCAGGGAAAGCTGGTGCTGGGCCTCTTCAGCACACAGGCTGCTTTGCAACGGTGTCACCATCATTGCAGTCTCTCCTCGGTTTCATACCTAAAAGTCCATTTGAATCCAAATTCTCAGCTGGTCTCTCTCAGCTGCAGGCAGCACAGTGAGTACAGCACGAACGTTTGGCCTCTGCTCCCACAGCAGAAGAGCCAGGAGGGAAAGCTGGTGCTGGACCTGTTCAGCACACAATCACCTTTACATTGGTGCATCCATCGTTGCTTTCACTGCTCACTTTCATACAGGAAAAGCATTTGAATGGAATCAGTTCAGAGCCTGCTCTCTGCTGCGCAGCAACACAGTCAGCGCAGAATGAACAGTGGCATCTGCTCCCACAGCAGAAGAACCAGCAGGGAAAGCTAGTGCTGGGCCTCTTCAGCACACAGGCTGCTTTGCAACGGTGTCACCATCATTGCAGTCTCTCCTCGGTTTCATACCTAAAAGTCCATTTGAATCCAAATTCTCAGCTGGTCGCTCTCAGCTGCCCAGCAGCACAGTGAGTACAGCACGAACGTTTGGCCTCTGCTCCCACAGCAGAAGTGTCAGGATTGAAAGCTGGTGCTGGACCTGTTCAGCACACAATCACCTTTACATTGGTGCATCCATCGTTGCTTTCACTGCTCACTTTCATACAGGAAAAGCATTTGAATGGAATCAGTTCAGAGCCTGCTCTCTGCTGCGCAGCAACACAGTCAGCACAGAATGAACAGTGGCATCTGCTCCCACAGCAGAAGAACCAGCAGGGAAAGCTAGTGCTGGGCCTCTTCAGCACACAGGCTGCTTTGCAACGGTGTCACCATCATTGCAGTCTCTCCTCGGTTTCATACCTAAAAGTCCATTTGAATCCAAATTCTCAGCTGGTCGCTCTCAGCTGCAGGCAGCACAGTGAGTACAGCACGAACGTTTGGCCTCTGCTCCCACAGCAGAAGTGTCAGGATTGAAAGCTGGTGCTGGACCTGTTCAGCACACAATCACCTTTACATTGGTGCATCCATCGTTGCTTTCACTGCTCCCTTTCATACAGGAAAAGCATTTGAATGGAATCAGTTCAGAGCCTGCTCTCTGCTGGGAGCAACACAGCACAAAATGAACAGTGGCATCTGCTCCCACAGCAGAAGAACCAGCAGGGAAAGCTAGTGCTGGGCCTCTTCAGCACACAGGCTGCTTTGCAACGGTGTCACCATCATTGCAGTCTCTCCTCGGTTTCATACCTAAAAGTCCATTTGAATCCAAATTCTCAGCTGGTCGCTCTCAGCTGCAGGCAGCACAGTGAGTACAGCACGAACGTTTGGCCTCTGCTCCCACAGCAGAAGTGTCAGGATTGAAAGCTGGTGCTGGACCTGTTCAGCACACAATCACCTTTACATTGGTGCATCCATCGTTGCTTTCACTGCTCCCTTTCATACAGGAAAAGCATTTGAATGGAATCAGTTCAGAGCCTGCTCTCTGCTGCGCAGCAACACAGTCAGCACAGAATGAACAGTGGCATCTGCTCCCACAGCAGAAGAACCAGCAGGGAAAGCTAGTGCTGGGCCTCTTCAGCACACAGGCTGCTTTGCAACGGTGTCACCATCATTGCAGTCTCTCCTCGGTTTCATACCTAAAAGTCCATTTGAATCCAAATTCTCAGCTGGTCTCTCTCAGCTGCAGGCAGCACAGTGAGTACAGCACGAACGTTTGGCCTCTGCTCCCACAGCAGAAGAGCCAGGAGGGAAAGCTGGTGCTGGACCTGTTCAGCACACAATCACCTTTACATTGGTGCATCCATCGTTGCTTTCACTGCTCACTTTCATACAGGAAAAGCATTTGAATGGAATCAGTTCAGAGCCTGCTCTCTGCTGCGCAGCAACACAGTCAGCACAGAATGAACAGTGGCATCTGCTCCCACAGCAGAAGAACCAGCAGGGAAAGCTAGTGCTGGGCCTCTTCAGCACACAGGCTGCTTTGCAACGGTGTCACCATCATTGCAGTCTCTCCTCGGTTTCATACCTAAAAGTCCATTTGAATCCAAATTCTCAGCTGGTCTCTCTCAGCTGCAGGCAGCACAGTGAGTACAGCACGAACGTTTGGCCTCTGCTCCCACAGCAGAAGAGCCAGGAGGGAAAGCTGGTGCTGGACCTGTTCAGCACACAATCACCTTTACATTGGTGCATCCATCGTTGCTTTCACTGCTCACTTTCATACAGGAAAAGCATTTGAATGGAATCAGTTCAGAGCCTGCTCTCTGCTGCGCAGCAACACAGTCAGCGCAGAATGAACAGTGGCATCTGCTCCCACAGCAGAAGAACCAGCAGGGAAAGCTAGTGCTGGGCCTCTTCAGCACACAGGCTGCTTTGCAACGGTGTCACCATCATTGCAGTCTCTCCTCGGTTTCATACCTAAAAGTCCATTTGAATCCAAATTCTCAGGTGGTCGCTTTCAGCTGCCCAGCAGCAGAGTGAGTACAGCAAGAACGTTTGGCCTCTGCTCCCACAGCAGAAGTGTCAGGATTGAAAGCTGGTGCTGGACCTGTTCAGCACACAATCACCTTTACATTGGTGCATCCATCGTTGCTTTCACTGCTCACTTTCATACAGGAAAAGCATTTGAATGGAATCAGTCCAGAGCCTGCTCTCTGCTGCGCAGCAACACAGTCAGCACAGAATGAACAGTGGCATCTGCTCCCACAGCAGAAGAACCAGCAGGGAAAGCTAGTGCTGGGCCTCTTCAGCACACAGGCTGCTTTGCAACGGTGTCACCATCATTGCAGTCTCTCCTCGGTTTCATACCTAAAAGTCCATTTGAATCCAAATTCTCAGCTGGTCGCTCTCAGCTGCAGGCAGCACAGTGAGTACAGCACGAACGTTTGGCCTCTGCTCCCACAGCAGAAGTGTCAGGATTGAAAGCTGGTGCTGGACCTGTTCAGCACACAATCACCTTTACATTGGTGCATCCATCGTTGCTTTCACTGCTCCCTTTCATACAGGAAAAGCATTTGAATGGAATCAGTTCAGAGCCTGCTCTCTGCTGCGCAGCAACACAGTCAGCACAGAAAGAACAGTGGCATCTGCTCCCACAGCAGAAGAACCAGCAGGGAAAGCTAGTGCTGGGCCTCTTCAGCACATAGGCTGCTTTGCAACAGTGTCACCATCATTGCAGTCTCTCCTCGGTTTCATACCTAAAAGTCCATTTGAATCCAAATTCTCAGCTGGTCGCCCTCAGCTGCAGGCAGCACAGTGAGTACAGCATGAACGTTTGGCCTCTGCTCACAAGGCAGAAGAGCCAGGAGGGAAAGCTGGTGCTGGACCTGTTCAGCACACAATCACCTTTACATTGGTGCATCCATCGTTGCTTTCACTGCTCCCTTTCATACAGGAAAAGCATTTGAATGGAATCAGTTCAGAGCCTGCTCTCTGCTGCGCAGCAACACAGTCAGCGCAGAATGAACCGTGGCATCTGCTCCCACAGCAGAAGAACCAGCAGGGAAAGCTAGTGCTGGGCCTCTTCAGCACACAGGCTGCTTTGCAACGGTGTCACCATCATTGCAGTCTCTCCTCGGTTTCATACCTAAAAGTCCATTTGAATCCAAATTCTCAGCTGGTCTCTCTCAGCTGCAGGCAGCACAGTGAGTACAGCACGAACGTTTGGCCTCTGCTTCCACAGCAGAAGAGCCAGGAGGGAATGCTGGTGCTGGACCTGTTCAGCACACAATCACCTTTACATTGGTGCATCCATCGTTGCTTTCACTGCTCACTTTCATACAGGAAAAGCATTTGAATGGAATCAGTCCAGAGCCTGCTCTCTGCTGCGCAGCAACACAGTCAGCGCAGAATGAACAGTGGCATCTGCTCCCACAGCAGAAGAACCAGCAGGGAAAGCTGGTGCTGGGCCTCTTCAGCACACAGGCTGCTTTGCAACGGTGTCACCATCATTGCAGTCTCTCCTCGGTTTCATACCTAAAAGTCCATTTGAATCCAAATTCTCAGCTGGTCGCTTTCAGCTGCCCAGCAGCCCAGTGAGTACAGCACGAACGTTTGGCCTCTGCTCCCACAGCAGAAGTGTCAGGATTGAAAGCTGGTGCTGGACCTGTTCAGCACACAATCACCTTTACATTGGTGCATCCATCGTTGCTTTCACTGCTCCCTTTCATACAGGAAAAGCATTTGAATGGAATCAGTTCAGAGCCTGCTCTCTGCTGGGAGCAACACAGCACAAAATGAACCGTGGCATCTGCTCCCACAGCAGAAGAACCAGCAGGGAAAGCTAGTGCTGGGCCTCTTCAGCACACAGGCTGCTTTGCAAAGGTGTCACCATCATTGCAGTCTCTCCTCGGTTTCAGACCTAAAAGTCCATTTGAATCCAAATTCTCAGCTGGTCTCTCTCAGCTGCAGGCAGCACAGTGAGTACAGCACGAACGTTTGGCCTCTGCTCCCACAGCAGAAGTGTCAGGATTGAAAGCTGGTGCTGGACCTGTTCAGCACACAATCACCTTTACATTGGTGCATCCATCGTTGCTTTCACTGCTCCCTTTCATACAGGAAAAGCATTTGAATGGAATCAGTTCAGAGCCTGCTCTCTGCTGGGAGCAACACAGCACAAAATGTCTCTCCTCGGTTTCATACCTAAAAGTCCATTTGAATCCAAATTCTCAGCTGGTCTCTCTCAGCTGCAGGCAGCACAGTGAGTACAGCACGAACGTTTGGCTTCTGCTCCCACAGCAGAAGAGCCAGGAGGGAAAGCTTGTGCTGGACCTGTTCAGCACACAATCACCTTTACATTGGTGCATCCATCGTTGCTTTCACTGCTCCCTTTCATACAGGAAAAGCATTTGAATGGAATCAGTTCAGAGCCTGCTCTCTGCTGCGCAGCAACACAGTCAGCACAGAATGAACAGTGGCATCTGCTCCCACAGCAGAAGAACCAGCAGGGAAAGCTAGTGCTGGGCCTCTTCAGCACACAGGCTGCTTTGCAACGGTGTCACCATCATTGCAGTCTCTCCTCGGTTTCATACCTAAAAGTCCATTTGAATCCAAATTCTCAGCTGGTCTCTCTCAGCTGCAGGCAGCACAGTGAGTACAGCACGAACGTTTGGCCTCTGCTCCCACAGCAGAAGAGCCAGGAGGGAAAGCTGGTGCTGGACCTGTTCAGCACACAATCACCTTTACATTGGTGCATCCATCGTTGCTTTCACTGCTCCCTTTCATACAGGAAAAGCATTTGAATGGAATCAGTTCAGAGCCTGCTCTCTGCTGCGCAGCAACACAGTCAGCACAGAATGAACAGTGGCATCTGCTCCCACAGCAGAAGAACCAGCAGGGAAAGCTAGTGCTGGGCCTCTTCAGCACACAGGCTGCTTTGCAACGGTGTCACCATCATTGCAGTCTCTCCTCGGTTTCATACCTAAAAGTCCATTTGAATCCAAATTCTCAGCTGGTCTCTCTCAGCTGCAGGCAGCACAGTGAGTACAGCACGAACGTTTGGCCTCTGCTCCCACAGCAGAAGAGCCAGGAGGGAAAGCTGGTGCTGGACCTGTTCAGCACACAATCACCTTTACATTGGTGCATCCATCGTTGCTTTCACTGCTCACTTTCATACAGGAAAAGCATTTGAATGGAATCAGTTCAGAGCCTGCTCTCTGCTGCGCAGCAACACAGTCAGCACAGAATGAACAGTGGCATCTGCTCCCACAGCAGAAGAACCAGCAGGGAAAGCTAGTGCTGGGCCTCTTCAGCACACAGGCTGCTTTGCAACGGTGTCACCATCATTGCAGTCTCTCCTCGGTTTCATACCTAAAACTCCATTTGAATCCAAATTCTCAGCTGGTCTCTCTCAGCTGCCCAGCAGCACAGTGAGTACAGCACGAACGTTTGGCTTCTGCTCCCACAGCAGAAGAGCCAGGATTGAAAGCTGGTGCTGGACCTGTTCAGCACACAATCACCTTTACATTGGTGCATCCATCGTTGCTTTCACTGCTCCCTTTCATACAGGAAAAGCATTTGAATGGAATCAGTTCAGAGCCTGCTCTCTGCTGCGCAGCAACACAGTCAGCACAGAATGAACAGTGGCATCTGCTCCCACAGCAGAAGAACCAGCAGGGAAAGCTAGTGCTGGGCCTCTTCAGCACACAGGCTGCTTTGCAACGGTGTCACCATCATTGCAGTCTCTCCTCGGTTTCATACCTAAAAGTCCATTTGAATCCAAATTCTCAGCTGGTCGCTCTCAGCTGCAGGCAGCACAGTGAGTACAGCACGAACGTTTGGCCTCTGCTCCCACAGCAGAAGTGTCAGGATTGAAAGCTGGTGCTGGACCTGTTCAGCACACAATCACCTTTACATTGGTGCATCCATCGTTGCTTTCACTGCTCACTTTCATACAGGAAAAGCATTTGAATGGAATCAGTTCAGAGCCTGCTCTCTGCTGCGCAGCAACACAGTCAGCACAGAATGAACAGTGGCATCTGCTCCCACAGCAGAAGAACCAGCAGGGAAAGCTAGTGCTGGGCCTCTTCAGCACACAGGCTGCTTTGCAACGGTGTCACCATCATTGCAGTCTCTCCTCGGTTTCATACCTAAAAGTCCATTTGAATCCAAATTCTCAGCTGGTCTCTCTCAGCTGCAGGCAGCACAGTGAGTACAGCACGAACGTTTGGCCTCTGCTCCCACAGCAGAAGTGTCAGGATTGAAAGCTGGTGCTGGACCTGTTCAGCACACAATCACCTTTACATTGGTGCATCCATCGTTGCTTTCACTGCTCCCTTTCATACAGGAAAAGCATTTGAATGGAATCAGTTCAGAGCCTGCTCTCTGCTGCGCAGCAACACAGTCAGCACAGAATGAACAGTGGCATCTGCTCCCACAGCAGAAGAACCAGCAGGGAAAGCTAGTGCTGGGCCTCTTCAGCACACAGGCTGCTTTGCAACAGTGTCACCATCATTGCAGTCTCTCCTCGGTTTCATACCTAAAAGTCCATTTGAATCCAAATTCTCAGCTGGTCGCCCTCAGCTGCAGGCAGCACAGTGAGTACAGCATG
>NW_026913388.1:0-11610 GCF_034315485.1 Pezoporus occidentalis
AGTTTGAATGAAATTTCTTCGAAACCTGCACTCTGCTGCCCAGCAACGCAGTGCGTAGATGCAGAAGGTTTGGCTTCTGTTCTCACAGCCGAAGAGGCAGGAGGGAAAGGTGGTGCTAGTGATCTTCAGAACAGAGTCAGCTTTGCAACACTATCTCCATCCTGACTCTCAGGGCTCACTTTCATACGTGAGTTTGCATTTGAATGCTACCTCTCAGGAGCTTGCTGTCTGCTGCCCAGCAGCACACTGAGTAGAGCACGAACTTTTGGCCTCTGTTCTCCCAGCCGAAGAGCCAGGAGGGAAAGCTGGGGCTGGGAATCTTCAGCACACAGTCAGCTTTGCAACGGAGTCACCATCTGTGCTGTCTCTCCTAGCTTTCAAACCTAAAAGTGCATTTGAATGCAAGCTCTCCAGAGCCTGCTCTCGGCTGCCCAGCAGCATAGTGAGTAGAGCACCAATGTTTGGGTTCTGCTCCCACAGTAGAAGAGCCAGGAGGGAAAGCTGGCACTCGGATTCTTCAGCACACAGTCAGCTTTACAACAGTGCCTCCATCATTGCTGTCACTGCTCACTTTCATACCTGAGAGTTTCAATGAAACCTCTCGGAAGCCTGCACTTTGCTGCCCAGCAGCACTCTGAGTAGAGCATGAACTTTTGGCCTCTGCTCCCACAGCAGAAGAGCCGGGAGGGAAAGCTGGTGCTGGCATTCTTCAGCACAAAGTCAGCTTTGCAACGGTGCCTCCATCATTGCTTTCACTGCTCACTTTCATACCTGAAAGAGAGTTTGAATGAAACCTCTTCGAAGCCTGCACTCTGCTGCCCAGCAACGCAGTGCGTAGATGCAGAAGGTTTGGCTTCTGTTCTCACAGCCGAAGAGGCAGGAGGGAAAGGTGGTGCTAGTGATCTTCAGAACAGAGTCAGCTTTGCAACACTATGTCCATCCTTACTTTCAGGGCTCACTTTCATACGTGAGTTTGCATTTGAATGCTACCTCTCAGGAGCTTGCTGTCTGCTGCCCAGCAGCACACTGAGTAGAGCACGAACTTTTGGCCTCTGTTCTCCCAGCCGAAGAGCCAGGAGGGAAAGCTGGGCCTGGGAATCTTCAGCACACAGTCAGCTTTGCAACGGAGTCACCATCTGTGCTGTCTCTCCTAGCTTTCAAACCTAAAAGTGCATTTGAATGCAAGCTCTCCAGAGCCTGCTCTCGGCTGCCCAGCAGCACAGTTAGTAGAGCATGAACTTTTGGCCTCTGCTCCCACAGCAGAAGAGCCGGGAGGGAAAGCTGGGGCTGGCATTCTTCAGCACACAGTCAGCTTTGCAACGGTGCCTCCATCATTGCTTTCACTGCTCACTTTCATACCTGAAAGAGAGTTTGAATGAAACCTCTTCGAAGCCTGCACTCTGCTGCCCAGCAACGCAGTGCGTAGATGCAGAAGGTTTGGCTTCTGTTCTCACAGCCGAAGAGGCAGGAGGGAAAGGTGGTGCTAGTGATCTTCAGAACAGAGTCAGCTTTGCAACACTATGTCCATCCTTACTTTCAGGGCTCACTTTCATACGTGAGTTTGCATTTGAATGCTACCTCTCAGGAGCTTGCTGTCTGCTGCCCAGCAGCACACTGAGTAGAGCACGAACTTTTGGCCTCTGTTCTCACAGCCGAAGAGCCAGGAGGGAAAGCTGGGCCTGGGAATCTTCAGCACACAGTCAGCTTTGCAACGGAGTCACCATCTGTGCTCTCTGAGCTTTCAAACCTAAAAGTGCATTTGAATGCAAGCTCTCCAGAGCCTGCTCTCGGCTGCCCAGCAGCATAGTGAGTAGAGCACCAACGTTTGGGTTCTGCTCCCACAGTAGAAGAGCCAGGAGGGAAAGATCGTGCTGGGCCTCTTCAGCACACAGTCAGCTTTACAAGGGTGTCACCATCATGCCTGTTCACTGCTCACTTTCATACGTAAAAGTCTATTTGTATTGTACCTCTCCGGGGCTTGCTCTAGGGGACCCAGGAGCACAGCGAGGAGGGCACGAACGTTTGCCCTCTGTTCCCACAGCCGAAGACGAATGAAAAAAGCTGGTGCTGGGCCTCTTCAGCACCCAGCTTTGCAACGGTGCCTCCATCATTGCAGTTTCTCCTCGGTTTAATGCCTAAAAGACAATTTGAATAAAAACTAGAGGTCACTCTCAGCTGCCCAGCAGCACAGTGAGTAGAGCACGAACGTTTGGCCTCTGCTCCCACATTAGAAGAGAAAAAAGGGAAAGCTGGTGCTGGGATTCTTCAGCACACAGTCAGCTTTACAACGGTGCCTCCATCATTGCTGTCTCTGCTCACTTTCATACCTGAAAGAGAGTTTGAATGAATCCTCTCGGAAGCCTGCCCTCTGCTGCCCAGCAGCACTCTGAGGAGATCATGAACGTCTGGCCTCTGCTCCCACAGCAGAAGAGCCAGGAGAGAAAGCTGCTTCTGGCAATCTTCAGCACATAGTCAGCTTTGCAACTTTGTCACCAGCAGTGCTGTGGCTCCTCGGTTTCATAGCTAAAAGTTCATTTGAGTCGTACCTCTCCGGATGGTGTCTAAGCTGCCCAGCAGCACAGTGAGTAGAGCACAAACGTTTGGCCTCTGCTCACACAGCCGAAGAGCCAGGAGTGAAAGCTTGTGCTACTAATCTTCAGCACACAGTCAGCTTTGCAAAGGTGCCTCCATTACTGGTGTCACTGCCCACTTTCAACAGGAAAAACCTCTGAATGCATTCGCTCCAGAGCCTGCTCTCGGCTGCGCAGCAGCACTCTGAGTAGAGCATGAACTTTTGGCCTCTGCTCCCACAGCAGAAGAGCCGGGAGGGAAAGCTGGGGCTGGCATTCTTCAGCACAAAGTCAGCTTTGCAACGGTGCCTCCATCATTGCTTTCACTGCTCACTTTCATACCTGAAAGAGAGTTTGAATGAAATTTCTTCGAAACCTGCACTCTGCTGCCCAGCAACGCAGTGCGTAGATGCAGAAGGTTTGGCTTCTGTTCTCACAGCCGAAGAGGCAGGAGGGAAAGGTGGTGCTAGTGATCTTCAGAACAGAGTCAGCTTTGCAACACTATCTCCATCCTTACTCTCAGGGCTCACTTTCATACGTGAGTTTGCATTTGAATGCTACCTCTCAGGAGCTTGCTGTCTGCTGCCCAGCAGCACACTGAGTAGAGCACGAACTTTTGGCCTCTGTTCTCCCAGCCGAAGAGCCAGGAGGGAAAGCTGGGGCTGGGAATCTTCAGCACACAGTCAGCTTTGCAACGGAGTCACCATCTGTGCTGTCTCTCCTAGCTTTCAAACCTAAAAGTGCATTTGAATGCAAGCTCTCCAGAGCCTGCTCTCGGCTGCCCAGCAGCATAGTGAGTAGAGCACCAATGTTTGGGTTCTGCTCCCACAGTAGAAGAGCCAGGAGGGAAAGCTGGCACTCGGATTCTTCAGCACACAGTCAGCTTTACAACAGTGCCTCCATCATTGCTGTCACTGCTCACTTTCATACCTGAGAGTTTCAATGAAACCTCTCGGAAGCCTGCACTTTGCTGCCCAGCAGCACTCTGAGTAGAGCATGAACTTTTGGCCTCTGCTCCCACAGCAGAAGAGCCGGGAGGGAAAGCTGGGGCTGGCATTCTTCAGCACACAGTCAGCTTTGCAACGGTGCCTCCATCATTGCTTTCACTGCTCACTTTCATACCTGAAAGAGAGTTTGAATGAAACCTCTTCGAAGCCTGCACTCTGCTGCCCAGCAACGCAGTGCGTAGATGCAGAAGGTTTGGCTTCTGTTCTCACAGCCGAAGAGGCAGGAGGGAAAGGTGGTGCTAGTGATCTTCAGAACAGAGTCAGCTTTGCAACACTATGTCCATCCTTACTTTCAGGGCTCACTTTCATACGTGAGTTTGCATTTGAATGCTACCTCTCAGGAGCTTGCTGTCTGCTGCCCAGCAGCACACTGAGTAGAGCACGAACTTTTGGCCTCTGTTTTCACAGCCGAAGAGCCAGGAGGGAAAGCTGGGGCTGGGAATCTTCAGCACACAGTCAGCTTTGCAACGGAGTCACCATCTGTGCTGTCTCTCCTAGCTTTCAAACCTAAAAGTGCATTTGAATGCAAGCTCTCCAGAGCCTGCTCTCGGCTGCCCAGCAGCACAGTGAGTAGAGCATGAACTTTTGGCCTCTGCTCCCACAGCAGAAGAGCCGGGAGGGAAAGCTGGGGCTGGCATTCTTCAGCACACAGTCAGCTTTGCAACGGTGCCTCCATCATTGCTTTCACTGCTCACTTTCATACCTGAAAGAGAGTTTGAATGAAACCACTCCGAAGCCTGCAGTTTGCTGCCCAGCAGCACTCTGAGTGGAGCATGAACTTTTGGCCTCTGCTCCCACAGCAGAAGAGCCAGGATGAAAAGCTGGTGCTGGCATTCTTCAGCACAAAGTCAGCTTTGCAACGGTGCCTCCATCATTGCTTTCACTGCTCACTTTCATACCTGAAAGAGAGTTTGAATGAAACCACTCCGAAGCCTGCACTCTGCTGCCCAGCAACGCAGTGCGTAGATGCAGAAGGTTTGGCTTCTGTTCTCACAGCCGAAGAGGCAGGAGGGAAAGGTGGTGCTAGTGATCTTCAGAACAGAGTCAGCTTTGCAACACTATCTCCATCCTTACTCTCAGGGCTCACTTTCATACGTGAGTTTGCATTTGAATGCTACCTTTCAGGAGCTTGCTGTCTGCTGCCCAGCAGCACACTGAGTAGAGCACGAACTTTTGGCCTCTGTTCTCCCAGCCGAAGAGCCAGGAGGGAAAGCTGGGCCTGGGAATCTTCAGCACACAGTCAGCTTTGCAACGGAGTCACCATCTGTGCTCTCTGAGCTTTCAAACCTAAAAGTGCATTTGAATGCAAGCTCTCCAGAGCCTGCTCTCGGCTGCCCAGCAGCATAGTGAGTAGAGCACCAACGTTTGGGTTCTGCTCCCACAGTAGAAGAGCCAGGAGGGAAAGATCGTGCTGGGCCTCTTCAGCACACAGTCAGCTTTACAAGGGTGTCACCATCATGCCTGTTCACTGCTCACTTTCATACGTAAAAGTCTATTTGTATTGTACCTCTCCGGGGCTTGCTCTAGGGGACCCAGGAGCACAGCGAGGAGGGCACGAACGTTTGCCCTCTGTTCCCACAGCCGAAGACGAATGAAAAAAGCTGGTGCTGGGCCTCTTCAGCACCCAGCTTTGCAACGGTGCCTCCATCATTGCAGTTTCTCCTCGGTTTAATGCCTAAAAGACAATTTGAATAAAAACTGGAGGTCACTCTCAGCTGCCCAGCAGCACAGTGAGTAGAGCACGAACGTTTGGCCTCTGCTCCCACATTAGAAGAGAAAAAAGGGAAAGCTGGTGCTGGGATTCTTCAGCACACAGTCAGCTTTACAACGGTGCCTCCATCATTGCTGTCTCTGCTCACTTTCATACCTGAAAGAGAGTTTGAATGAATCCTCTCGGAAGCCTGCCCTCTGCTGCCCAGCAGCACTCTGAGGAGATCATGAACGTCTGGCCTCTGGCTCCCACAGCAGAAGAGCCAGGAGAGAAAGCTGCTTCTGGCAATCTTCAGCACATAGTCAGCTTTGCAACTTTGTCACCAGCAGTGCTGTGGCTCCTCGGTTTCATAGCTAAAAGTTCATTTGAGTCGTATCTCTCCGGATGGTGTCTAAGCTGCCCAGCAGCACAGTGAGTAGAGCACAAACGTTTGGCCTCTGCTCACACAGCCGAAGAGCCAGGAGTGAAAGCTTGTGCTACTAATCTTCAGCACACAGTCAGCTTTGCAAAGGTGCCTCCATTACTGGTGTCACTGCCCACTGTCAACAGGAAAAACATCAGAATGCATTCGCTCCAGAGCCTGCTCTCGGCTGCGCAGCAGCACTCTGAGTAGAGCATGAACTTTTGGCCTCTGCTCCCACAGCAGAAGAGCCGGGAGGGAAAGCTGGGGGTGGCATTCTTCAGCACAAAGTCAGCTTTGCAACGGTGCCTCCATCATTGCTTTCACTGCTCACTTTCATACCTGAAAGAGAGTTTGAATGAAACCACTCCGAAGCCTGCACTCTGCTGCCCAGCAACGCAGTGCGTAGATGCAGAAGGTTTGGCTTCTGTTCTCACAGCCGAAGAGGCAGGAGGGAAAGCTGGTGCTAGTGATCTTCAGAACAGAGTCAGCTTTGCAACACTATCTCCATCCTTACTCTCAGGGCTCACTTTCATACGTGAGTTTGCATTTGAATGCTACCTCTCAGGAGCTTGCTGTCTGCTGCCCAGCAGCACACTGAGTAGAGCACGAACTTTTGGCCTCTGTTCTCACAGCCGAAGAGCCAGGAGGGAAAGCTGGGGCTGGGAATCTTCAGCACACAGTCAGCTTTGCAACGGAGTCACCATCTGTGCTGTCTCTCCTAGCTTTCAAACCTAAAAGTGCATTTGAATGCAAGCTCTCCAGAGCCTGCTCTCGGCTGCCCAGCAGCACAGTGAGTAGAGCATGAACTTTTGGCCTCTGCTCCCACAGCAGAAGAGCCGGGAGGGAAAGCTGGGGCTGGCATTCTTCAGCACACAGTCAGCTTTGCAACGGTGCCTCCATCATTGCTTTCACTGCTCACTTTCATACCTGAAAGAGAGTTTGAATGAAACCTCTTCGAAGCCTGCACTCTGCTGCCCAGCAACGCAGTGCGTAGATGCAGAAGGTTTGGCTTCTGTTCTCACAGCCGAAGAGGCAGGAGGGAAAGGTGGTGCTAGTGATCTTCAGAACAGAGTCAGCTTTGCAACACTATGTCCATCCTTACTTTCAGGGCTCACTTTCATACGTGAGTTTGCATTTGAATGCTACCTCTCAGGAGCTTGCTGTCTGCTGCCCAGCAGCACACTGAGTAGAGCACGAACTTTTGGCCTCTGTTCTCACAGCCGAAGAGCCAGGAGGGAAAGCTGGGCCTGGGAATCTTCAGCACACAGTCAGCTTTGCAACGGAGTCACCATCTGTGCTCTCTGAGCTTTCAAACCTAAAAGTGCATTTGAATGCAAGCTCTCCAGAGCCTGCTCTCGGCTGCCCAGCAGCATAGTGAGTAGAGCACCAACGTTTGGGTTCTGCTCCCACAGTAGAAGAGCCAGGAGGGAAAGATCGTGCTGGGCCTCTTCAGCACACAGTCAGCTTTACAAGGGTGTCACCATCATGCCTGTTCACTGCTCACTTTCATACGTAAAAGTCTATTTGTATTGTACCTCTCCGGGGCTTGCTCTAGGGGACCCAGGAGCACAGCGAGGAGGGCACGAACGTTTGCCCTCTGTTCCCACAGCCGAAGACGAATGAAAAAAGCTGGTGCTGGGCCTCTTCAGCACCCAGCTTTGCAACGGTGCCTCCATCATTGCAGTTTCTCCTCGGTTTAATGCCTAAAAGACAATTTGAATAAAAACTAGAGGTCACTCTCAGCTGCCCAGCAGCACAGTGAGTAGAGCACGAACGTTTGGCCTCTGCTCCCACATTAGAAGAGAAAAAAGGGAAAGCTGGTGCTGGGATTCTTCAGCACACAGTCAGCTTTACAACGGTGCCTCCATCATTGCTGTCTCTGCTCACTTTCATACCTGAAAGAGAGTTTGAATGAATCCTCTCGGAAGCCTGCCCTCTGCTGCCCAGCAGCACTCTGAGGAGATCATGAACGTCTGGCCTCTGCTCCCACAGCAGAAGAGCCAGGAGAGAAAGCTGCTTCTGGCAATCTTCAGCACATAGTCAGCTTTGCAACTTTGTCACCAGCAGTGCTGTGGCTCCTCGGTTTCATAGCTAAAAGTTCATTTGAGTCGTACCTCTCCGGATGGTGTCTAAGCTGCCCAGCAGCACAGTGAGTAGAGCACAAACGTTTGGCCTCTGCTCACACAGCCGAAGAGCCAGGAGTGAAAGCTTGTGCTACTAATCTTCAGCACACAGTCAGCTTTGCAAAGGTGCCTCCATTACTGGTGTCACTGCCCACTTTCAACAGGAAAAACCTCTGAATGCATTCGCTCCAGAGCCTGCTCTCGGCTGCGCAGCAGCACTCTGAGTAGAGCATGAACTTTTGGCCTCTGCTCCCACAGCAGAAGAGCCGGGAGGGAAAGCTGGGGCTGGCATTCTTCAGCACAAAGTCAGCTTTGCAACGGTGCCTCCATCATTGCTTTCACTGCTCACTTTCATACCTGAAAGAGAGTTTGAATGAAATTTCTTCGAAACCTGCACTCTGCTGCCCAGCAACGCAGTGCGTAGATGCAGAAGGTTTGGCTTCTGTTCTCACAGCCGAAGAGGCAGGAGGGAAAGGTGGTGCTAGTGATCTTCAGAACAGAGTCAGCTTTGCAACACTATCTCCATCCTTACTCTCAGGGCTCACTTTCATACGTGAGTTTGCATTTGAATGCTACCTCTCAGGAGCTTGCTGTCTGCTGCCCAGCAGCACACTGAGTAGAGCACGAACTTTTGGCCTCTGTTCTCCCAGCCGAAGAGCCAGGAGGGAAAGCTGGGGCTGGGAATCTTCAGCACACAGTCAGCTTTGCAACGGAGTCACCATCTGTGCTGTCTCTCCTAGCTTTCAAACCTAAAAGTGCATTTGAATGCAAGCTCTCCAGAGCCTGCTCTCGGCTGCCCAGCAGCATAGTGAGTAGAGCACCAATGTTTGGGTTCTGCTCCCACAGTAGAAGAGCCAGGAGGGAAAGCTGGCACTCGGATTCTTCAGCACACAGTCAGCTTTACAACAGTGCCTCCATCATTGCTGTCACTGCTCACTTTCATACCTGAGAGTTTCAATGAAACCTCTCGGAAGCCTGCACTTTGCTGCCCAGCAGCACTCTGAGTAGAGCATGAACTTTTGGCCTCTGCTCCCACAGCAGAAGAGCCGGGAGGGAAAGCTGGTGCTGGCATTCTTCAGCACAAAGTCAGCTTTGCAACGGTGCCTCCATCATTGCTTTCACTGCTCACTTTCATACCTGAAAGAGAGTTTGAATGAAACCTCTTCGAAGCCTGCACTCTGCTGCCCAGCAACGCAGTGCGTAGATGCAGAAGGTTTGGCTTCTGTTCTCACAGCCGAAGAGGCAGGAGGGAAAGGTGGTGCTAGTGATCTTCAGAACAGAGTCAGCTTTGCAACACTATGTCCATCCTTACTTTCAGGGCTCACTTTCATACGTGAGTTTGCATTTGAATGCTACCTCTCAGGAGCTTGCTGTCTGCTGCCCAGCAGCACACTGAGTAGAGCACGAACTTTTGGCCTCTGTTCTCACAGCCGAAGAGCCAGGAGGGAAAGCTGGGCCTGGGAATCTTCAGCACACAGTCAGCTTTGCAACGGAGTCACCATCTGTGCTCTCTGAGCTTTCAAACCTAAAAGTGCATTTGAATGCAAGCTCTCCAGAGCCTGCTCTCGGCTGCCCAGCAGCATAGTGAGTAGAGCACCAACGTTTGGGTTCTGCTCCCACAGTAGAAGAGCCAGGAGGGAAAGATCGTGCTGGGCCTCTTCAGCACACAGTCAGCTTTACAAGGGTGTCACCATCATGCCTGTTCACTGCTCACTTTCATACGTAAAAGTCTATTTGTATTGTACCTCTCCGGGGCTTGCTCTAGGGGACCCAGGAGCACAGCGAGGAGGGCACGAACGTTTGCCCTCTGTTCCCACAGCCGAAGACGAATGAAAAAAGCTGGTGCTGGGCCTCTTCAGCACCCAGCTTTGCAACGGTGCCTCCATCATTGCAGTTTCTCCTCGGTTTAATGCCTAAAAGACAATTTGAATAAAAACTAGAGGTCACTCTCAGCTGCCCAGCAGCACAGTGAGTAGAGCACGAACGTTTGGCCTCTGCTCCCACATTAGAAGAGAAAAAAGGGAAAGCTGGTGCTGGGATTCTTCAGCACACAGTCAGCTTTACAACGGTGCCTCCATCATTGCTGTCTCTGCTCACTTTCATACCTGAAAGAGAGTTTGAATGAATCCTCTCGGAAGCCTGCCCTCTGCTGCCCAGCAGCACTCTGAGGAGATCATGAACGTCTGGCCTCTGCTCCCACAGCAGAAGAGCCAGGAGAGAAAGCTGCTTCTGGCAATCTTCAGCACATAGTCAGCTTTGCAACTTTGTCACCAGCAGTGCTGTGGCTCCTCGGTTTCATAGCTAAAAGTTCATTTGAGTCGTACCTCTCCGGATGGTGTCTAAGCTGCCCAGCAGCACAGTGAGTAGAGCACAAACGTTTGGCCTCTGCTCACACAGCCGAAGAGCCAGGAGTGAAAGCTTGTGCTACTAATCTTCAGCACACAGTCAGCTTTGCAAAGGTGCCTCCATTACTGGTGTCACTGCCCACTTTCAACAGGAAAAACCTCTGAATGCATTCGCTCCAGAGCCTGCTCTCGGCTGCGCAGCAGCACTCTGAGTAGAGCATGAACTTTTGGCCTCTGCTCCCACAGCAGAAGAGCCGGGAGGGAAAGCTGGTGCTGGCATTCTTCAGCACAAAGTCAGCTTTGCAACGGTGCCTCCATCATTGCTTTCACTGCTCACTTTCATACCTGAAAGAGAGTTTGAATGAAATTTCTTCGAAACCTGCACTCTGCTGCCCAGCAACGCAGTGCGTAGATGCAGAAGGTTTGGCTTCTGTTCTCACAGCCGAAGAGGCAGGAGGGAAAGGTGGTGCTAGTGATCTTCAGAACAGAGTCAGCTTTGCAACACTATCTCCATCCTTACTCTCAGGGCTCACTTTCATACGTGAGTTTGCATTTGAATGCTACCTCTCAGGAGCTTGCTGTCTGCTGCCCAGCAGCACACTGAGTAGAGCACGAACTTTTGGCCTCTGTTCTCACAGCCGAAGAGCCAGGAGGGAAAGCTGGGCCTGGGAATCTTCAGCACACAGTCAGCTTTGCAACGGAGTCACCATCTGTGCTGTCTCTCCTAGCTTTCAAACCTACAAGTGCATTTGAATGCAAGCTCTCCAGACCTGCCCAGCAGCATAGTGCATTTGCTCCCACAGTACAAGGGTGTCACCATCATGCCTGTTCACTGCTCACTTTCATACGTAAAAGTCTATTTGTATTGTACCTCTCCGGGGCTTGCTCTAGGGGACCCAGGAGCACAGCGAGGAGGGCACGAACGTTTGCCCTCTGTTCCCACAGCCGAAGACGAATGAAAAAAGCTGGTGCTGGGCCTCTTCAGCACCCAGCTTTGCAACGGTGCCTCCATCATTGCAGTTTCTCCTCGGTTTAATGCCTAAAAGACAATTTGAATAAAAACTGGAGGTCACTCTCAGCTGCCCAGCAGCACAGTGAGTAGAGCACGAACGTTTGGCCTCTGCTCCCACATTAGAAGAGAAAAAAGGGAAAGCTGGTGCTGGGATTCTTCAGCACACAGTCAGCTTTACAACGGTGCCTCCATCATTGCTGTCTCTGCTCACTTTCATACCTGAAAGAGAGTTTGAATGAATCCTCTCGGAAGCCTGCCCTCTGCTGCCCAGCAGCACTCTGAGGAGATCATGAACGTCTGGCCTCTGGCTCCCACAGCAGAAGAGCCAGGAGAGAAAGCTGCTTCTGGCAATCTTCAGCACATAGTCAGCTTTGCAACTTTGTCACCAGCAGTGCTGTGGCTCCTCGGTTTCATAGCTAAAAGTTCATTTGAGTCGTAT
>NW_026913390.1:0-10488 GCF_034315485.1 Pezoporus occidentalis
TTGCAAAGCAGTGTGTGCTGAAGAGGCCCAGCATTAGCTTTTCCTGCTGGTTCTTCTGCTGTGGGAGCAGATGCCACTGTTCATTCTGCGCTGACTGTGTTGCTGCGCAGCAGAGAGCAGGCTCTGAACTGATTCCATTCAAATGCTTTTCCTGCATGAAAGGGAGCAGTGAAAGCAACGATGGATGCACCAATGTAAAGGTGATTGTGTGCTGAACAGGTCCAGCAACAGCTTTCCCTCCTGGCTCTTCTGCTGTGGGAGCAGAGGCCAAACGTTCGTGCTGTACTCACTGTGCTGCCTGCAGCTGAGAGAGACCAGCTGAGAATTTGGATTCAAATGGACTTTTAGGTATGAAACCGAGGAGAGACTGCAATGATGGTGACACCGTTGCAAAGCAGCCTGTGTGCTGAAGAGGCCCAGCACTAGCTTTCCCTGCTGGTTCTTCTGCTGTGGGAGCAGATGCCACTGTTCATTCTGTGCTGAGTGTGTTGCTGCGCAGCAGAGAGCAGGCTCTGGACTGATTCCATTCAAATGCTTTTCCTGTATGAAAGGGAGCAGTGAAAGCAACGATGGATGCACCAATGTAAAGGTGATTGTGTGCTGAACAGGTCCAGCAACAGCTTTCCCTCCTGGCTCTTCTGCTGTGGGAGCAGAGGCCAAACGTTCGTGCTGTACTCACTGTGCTGCCTGCAGCTGAGAGAGACCAGCTGAGAATTTGGATTCAAATGGAGTTTTAGGTATGAAACCGAGGAGAGACTGCAATGATGGTGACACCGTTGCAAAGCAGCCTGTGTGCTGAAGAGGCCCAGCATTAGCTTTCCCTGCTGGTTCTTCTGCTGTGGGAGCAGATGCCACTGTTCATTCTGCGCTGACTGTGTTGCTGCGCAGCAGAGAGCAGGCTCTGGACTGATTCCATTCAAATGCTTTTCCTGTATGAAAGGGAGCAGTGAAAGCAACGATGGATGCACCAATGTAAAGGTGATTGTGTGCTGAACAGGTCCAGCAACAGCTTTCCCTCCTGGCTCTTCTGCTGTGGGAGCAGAGGCCAAACGTTCGTGCTATACTCACTGTGCTGCCTGCAGCTGAGAGAGACCAGCTGAGAATTTGGATTCCAATGGACTTTTAGGTATGAAACCGAGGAGAGACTGCAATGATGGTGACACCGTTGCAAAGCAGCCTGTGTTCTGTAGAGGCCCAGCACTAGCTTTCCCTGCTGGTTCTTCTGCTGTGGGAGCAGATGCCACTGTTCATTCTGTGCTGACTGTGTTGCTGCGCAGCAGAGAGCAGGCTCTGGACTGATTCCATTCAAATGCTTTTCCTGTATGAAAGGGAGCAGTGAAAGCAACGATGGATGCACCAATGTAAAGGTGATTGTGTGCTGAACAGGTCCAGCAACAGCTTTCCCTCCTGGCTCTTCTGCTGTGGGAGCAGAGGCCAAACGTTCGTGCTGTACTCACTGTGCTGCCTGCAGCTGAGAGAGACCAGCTGAGAATTTGGATTCAAATGGACTTTTAGGTATGAAACCGAGGAGAGACTGCAATGATGGTGACACCGTTGCAAAGCAGCCTGTGTGCTGAAGAGGCCCAGCACCAGCTTTCCCTGCTGGTTCTTCTGCTGTGGGAGCAGATGCCACTGTTCTTTCTGTGCTGACTGTGCTGCTGCCAGCAGAGAGCAGGCTCTGAACTGATTCCATTCAAATGCTTTTCCTGCATGAAAGGGAGCAGTGAAAGCAACGATGGATGCACCAATGTAAAGGTGATTGTGTGCTGAACAGGTCCAGCACCAGCTTTCAATCCTGACACTTCTGCTGTGGGAGCAGAGGCCAAACATTCGTGCTGTACTCACTGGGCTGCTGGGCAGCTGAGAGCGACCAGCTGAGAATTTGGATTCAGATGGACTTTTAGGTATGAAACCGAGGAGAGAGTGCAATGATGGTGACACCGTTGCAAAGCAGCCTGTGTGCTGAAGAGGCCCAGCATTAGCTTTCCCTGCTGGTTCTTCTGCTGTGGGAGCAGATGCCACTGTTCATTCTGCGCTGACTGTGTTGCTGCGCAGCAGAGAGCAGGCTCTGGACTGATTCCATTCAAATGCTTTTCCTGTATGAAAGGGAGCAGTGAAAGCAACGATGGATGCACCAATGTAAACTTGATTCTGCGATGAACAGGTCAAGCAACAGCTTTCCCTCCTGGCTCTTCTGCTGTGGGAGCAGAGGCCAAACGTTCGTGCTATACTCACTGTGCTGCCTGCAGCTGAGAGAGACCAGCTGAGAATTTGGATTCAAATGGACTTTTAGGTATGAAACCGAGGAGAGACTGCAATGATGGTGACACCGTTGCAAAGCAGCCTGTGTGCTGAAGAGGCCCAGCACTAGCTTTCCCTGCTGGTTCTTCTGCTGTGGGAGCAGATGCCACTGTTCATTCTGTGCTGAGTGTGTTGCTGCGCAGCAGAGAGCAGGCTCTGGACTGATTCCATTCAAATGCTTTTCCTGTATGAAAGTGAGCAGTGAAAGCAACGATGGATGCACCAATGTAAAGGTGATTGTGTGCTGAACAGGTCCAGCACCAGCTTTCCCTCCTGGCTCTTCTGCTGTGGGAGCAGAGGCCAAACGTTCGTGCTGTACTCACTGTGCTGCTGGGCAGCTGAGAGAGACCAGCTGAGAATTTGGATTCAAATGGACTTTTAGGTATGAAACCGAGGAGAGACTGCAATGATGGTGACACCGTTGCAAAGCAGCCTGTGTGCTGAAGAGGCCCAGCACTAGCTTTCCCTGCTGGTTCTTCTGCTGTGGGAGCAGATGCCACTGTTCTTTCTGTGCTGACTGTGTTGCTGCCAGCAGAGAGCAGGCTCTGAACTGATTCCATTCAAATGCTTTTCCTGCATGAAAGGGAGCAGTGAAAGCAACGATGGATGCACCAATGTAAAGGTGATTGTGTGCTGAACAGGTCCAGCACCAGCTTTCAATCCTGACACTTCTGCTGTGGGAGCAGAGGCCAAACGTTCGTGCTGTACTCACTGTGCTGCTGGGCAGCTGAGAGCGACCAGCTGAGAATTTGGATTCAAATGGACTTTTAGGTATGAAACCGAGGAGAGACTGCAATGATGGTGACACCGTTGCAAAGCAGCCTGTGTGCTGAAGAGGCCCAGCACCAGCTTTCCCTGCTGGTTCTTCTGCTGTGGGAGCAGATGCCACTGTTCATTCTGTGCTGACTGTGTTGCTGCGCAGCAGAGAGCAGGCTCTGGACTGATTCCATTCAAATGCTTTTCCTGTATGAAAGTGAGCAGTGAAAGCAACGATGGATGCACCAATGTAAAGGTGATTGTGTGCTGAACAGGTCCAGCACCAGCTTTCCCTCCTGGCTCTTCTGCTGTGGGAGCAGAGGCCAAACGTTCGTGCTGTACTCACTGTGCTGCTGGGCAGCTGAGAGCGACCAGCTGAGAATTTGGATTCAAATGGACTTTTAGGTATGAAACCGAGGAGAGACTGCAATGATGGTGACACCGTTGCAAAGCAGCCTGTGTGCTGAAGAGGCCCAGCACTAGCTTTCCCTGCTGGTTCTTCTGCTGTGGGAGCAGATGCCACTGTTCATTCTGTGCTGACTGTGTTGCTGCGCAGCAGAGAGCAGGCTCTGAACTGATTCCATTCAAATGCTTTTCCTGTATGAAAGGGAGCAGTGAAAGCAACGATGGATGCACCAATGTAAAGGTGATTGTGTGCTGAACAGGTCCAGCACAAGCTTTCAATCCTGGCTCTTCTGCTGTGGGAGCAGAAGCCAAACGTTCGTGCTGTACTCACTGTGCTGCTGGGCAGCTGAAAGCGACCAGCTGAGAATTTGGATTCAAATGGACTTTTAGGTATGAAACCGAGGAGAGACTGCAATGATGGTGACACCGTTGCAAAGCAGCCTGTGTGCTGAAGAGGCCCAGCACTAGCTTTCCCTGCTGGTTCTTCTGCTGTGGGAGCAGATGCCACTGTTCTTTCTGTGCTGACTGTGTTGCTGCGCAGCAGAGAGCAGGCTCTGAACTGATTCCATTCAAATGCTTTTCCTGTATGAAAGGGAGCAGTGAAAGCAACGATGGATGCACCAATGTAAAGGTGATTGTGTGCTGAACAGGTCCAGCACAAGCTTTCAATCCTGGCTCTTCTGCTGTGGGAGCAGAGGCCAAACGTTCGTGCTGTACTCACTGTGCTGCTGGGCAGCTGAGAGCGACCAGCTGAGAATTTGGATTCAAATGGACTTTTAGGTATGAAACCGAGGAGAGACTGCAATGATGGTGACACCGTTGCAAAGCAGCCTGTGTGCTGAAGAGGCCCAGCACCAGCTTTCCCTGCTGGTTCTTCTGCTGTGGGAGCAGATGCCACTGTTCGTTTCTGTGCTGACTGTGTTGCTGCGCAGCAGAGAGCAGGCTCTGAACTGATTCCATTCAAATGCTTTTCCTGCATGAAAGGGAGCAGTGAAAGCAACGATGGATGCACCAATGTAAAGGTGATTGTGTGCTGAACAGGTCCAGCACCAGCTTTCAATCCTGGCTCTTCTGCTGTGGGAGCAGAAGCCAAACGTTCGTGCTGTACTCACTGTGCTGCTGGGCAGCTGAAAGCGACCAGCTGAGAATTTGGATTCAAATGGACTTTTAGGTATGAAACCGAGGAGAGACTGCAATGATGGTGACACCGTTGCAAAGCAGCCTGTGTGCTGAAGAGGCCCAGCACTAGCTTTCCCTGCTGGTTCTTCTGCTGTGGGAGCAGATGCCACTGTTCATTCTGTGCTGACTGTGTTGCTGCGCAGCAGAGAGCAGGCTCTGGACTGATTCCATTCAAATGCTTTTCCTGTATGAAAGGGAGCAGTGAAAGCAACGATGGATGCACCAATGTAAAGGTGATTGTGTGCTGAACAGGTCCAGCACAGCTTTCCCTCCTGGCTCTTCTGCTGTGGGAGCAGAAGCCAAACGTTCGTGCTGTACTCACTGTGCTGCTGGGCAGCTGAAAGCGACCAGCTGAGAATTTGGATTCAAATGGACTTTTAGGTATGAAACCGAGGAGAGACTGCAATGATGGTGACACCGTTGCAAAGCAGCCTGTGTGCTGAAGAGGCCCAGCACTAGCTTTCCCTGCTGGTTCTTCTGCTGTGGGAGCAGATGCCACTGTTCATTCTGTGCTGACTGTGTTGCTGCGCAGCAGAGAGCAGGCTCTGAACTGATTCCATTCAAATGCTTTTCCTGTATGAAAGGGAGCAGTGAAAGCAACGATGGATGCACCAATGTAAAGGTGATTGTGTGCTGAACAGGTCCAGCACAAGCTTTCAATCTTGGCTCTTCTGCTGTGGGAGCAGAAGCCAAACGTTCGTGCTGTACTCACTGTGCTGCTGGGCAGCTGAAAGCGACCAGCTGAGAATTTGGATTCAAATGGACTTTTAGGTATGAAACCGAGGAGAGACTGCAATGATGGTGACACCGTTGCAAAGCAGCCTGTGTGCTGAAGAGGCCCAGCACTAGCTTTCCCTGCTGGTTCTTCTGCTGTGGGAGCAGATGCCACTGTTCTTTCTGTGCTGACTGTGTTGCTGCCAGCAGAGAGCAGGCTCTGAACTGATTCCATTCAAATGCTTTTCCTGCATGAAAGGGAGCAGTGAAAGCAACGATGGATGCACCAATGTAAAGGTGATTGTGTGCTGAACAGGTCCAGCACCAGCTTTCAATCCTGACACTTCTGCTGTGGGAGCAGAGGCCAAACGTTCGTGCTGTACTCACTGTGCTGCCTGCAGCAGAGAGCGACCAGCTGAGAATTTGGATTCAAATGGACTTTTAGGTATGAAACCGAGGAGAGACTGCAATGATGGTGACACCGTTGCAAAGCAGCCTGTGTGCTGAAGAGGCCCAGCACTAGCTTTCCCTGCTGGTTCTTCTGCTGTGGGAGCAGATGCCACTGTTCATTCTGTGCTGACTGTGTTGCTGCGCAGCAGAGAGCAGGCTCTGAACTGATTCCATTCAAATGCTTTTCCTGTATGAAAGGGAGCAGTGAAAGCAACGATGGATGCACCAATGTAAAGGTGATTGTGTGCTGAACAGGTCCAGCACCAGCTTTCAATCCTGGCTCTTCTGCTGTGGGAGCAGAGGCCAAACGTTCGTGCTGTACTCACTGTGCTGCCTGCAGCTGAGAGCGACCAGCTGAGAATTTGGATTCAAATGGACTTTTAGGTATGAAACCGAGGAGAGACTGCAATGATGGTGACACCGTTGCAAAGCAGCCTGTGTGCTGAAGAGGCCCAGCACTAGCTTTCCCTGCTGGTTCTTCTGCTGTGGGAGCAGATGCCACTGTTCTTTCTGTGCTGACTGTGTTGCTGCGCAGCAGAGAGCAGGCTCTGAACTGATTCCATTCAAATGCTTTTCCTGTATGAAAGGGAGCAGTGAAAGCAACGATGGATGCACCAATGTAAAGGTGATTGTGTGCTGAACAGGTCCAGCACCAGCTTTCAATCCTGGCTCTTCTGCTGTGGGAGCAGAAGCCAAACGTTCGTGCTGTACTCACTGTGCTGCCTGCAGCTGAGAGCGACCAGCTGAGAATTTGGATTCAAATGGACTTTTAGGTATGAAACCGAGGAGAGACTGCAATGATGGTGACACCGTTGCAAAGCAGCCTGTGTGCTGAAGAGGCCCAGCACTAGCTTTCCCTGCTGGTTCTTCTGCTGTGGGAGCAGATGCCACTGTTCATTCTGTGCTGACTGTGTTGCTGCGCAGCAGAGAGCAGGCTCTGAACTGATTCCATTCAAATGCTTTTCCTGTATGAAAGGGAGCAGTGAAAGCAACGATGGATGCACCAATGTAAAGGTGATTGTGTGCTGAACAGGTCCAGCACAGCTTTCCCTCCTGGCTCTTCTGCTGTGGGAGCAGAGGCCAAACGTTCGTGCTGTACTCACTGTGCTGCTGGGCAGCTGAGAGCGACCAGCTGAGAATTTGGATTCAAATGGACTTTTAGGTATGAAACCGAGGAGAGACTGCAATGATGGTGACACCGTTGCAAAGCAGCCTGTGTGCTGAAGAGGCCCAGCACTAGCTTTCCCTGCTGGTTCTTCTGCTGTGGGAGCAGATGCCACTGTTCATTCTGTGCTGACTGTGTTGCTGCGCAGCAGAGAGCAGGCTCTGAACTGATTCCATTCAAATGCTTTTCCTGTATGAAAGGGAGCAGTGAAAGCAACGATGGATGCACCAATGTAAAGGTGATTGTGTGCTGAACAGGTCCAGCACAGCTTTCAATCCTGGCTCTTCTGCTGTGGGAGCAGAGGCCAAACGTTCGTGCTGTACTCACTGTGCTGCCTGGGCAGCTGAGAGCGACCAGCTGAGAATTTGGATTCAAATGGACTTTTAGGTATGAAACCGAGGAGAGACTGCAATGATGGTGACACCGTTGCAAAGCAGCCTGTGTGCTGAAGAGGCCCAGCACTAGCTTTCCCTGCTGGTTCTTCTGCTGTGGGAGCAGATGCCACTGTTCATTCTGTGCTGACTGTGTTGCTGCGCAGCAGAGAGCAGGCTCTGAACTGATTCCATTCAAATGCTTTTCCTGTATGAAAGGGAGCAGTGAAAGCAACGATGGATGCACCAATGTAAAGGTGATTGTGTGCTGAACAGGTCCAGCACAAGCTTTCTATCCTGGCTCTTCTGCTGTGGGAGCAGAAGCCAAACGTTCGTGCTGTACTCACTGTGCTGCTGGGCAGCTGAAAGCGACCAGCTGAGAATTTGGATTCAAATGGACTTTTAGGTATGAAACCGAGGAGAGACTGCAATGATGGTGACACCGTTGCAAAGCAGCCTGTGTGCTGAAGAGGCCCAGCACTAGCTTTCCCTGCTGGTTCTTCTGCTGTGGGAGCAGATGCCACTGTTCATTCTGTGACTGTGTTGCTGCGCAGCAGAGAGCAGGCTCTGGACTGATTCCATTCAAATGATTTTCCTGCATGAAAGGGAGCAGTGAAAGCAACGATGGATGCACCAATGTAAAGGTGATTGTGTGCTGAACAGGTCCAGCAACAGCTTTCCCTCCTGGCTCTTCTGCTGTGGGAGCAGAGGCCAAACGTTCGTGCTGTACTCACTGTGCTGCCTGCAGCTGAGAGCGACCAGCTGAGAATTTGGATTCAAATGGACTTTTAGGTATGAAACCGAGGAGAGACTGCAATGATGGTGACACCGTTGCAAAGCAGCCTGTGTGCTGAAGAGGCCCAGCATTAGCTTTCCCTGCTGGTTCTTCTGCTGTGGGAGCAGATGCCACTGTTCATTCTGTGCTGACTGTGTTGCTGCGCAGCAGAGAGCAGGCTCTGAACTGATTCCATTCAAATGCTTTTCCTGTATGAAAGGGAGCAGTGAAAGCAACGATGGATGCACCAATGTAAAGGTGATTGTGTGCTGAACAGGTCCAGCACAAGCTTTCAATCTTGGCTCTTCTGCTGTGGGAGCAGAAGCCAAACGTTCGTGCTGTACTCACTGTGCTGCTGGGCAGCTGAAAGCGACCAGCTGAGAATTTGGATTCAAATGGACTTTTAGGTATGAAACCGAGGAGAGACTGCAATGATGGTGACACCGTTGCAAAGCAGCCTGTGTGCTGAAGAGGCCCAGCACTAGCTTTCCCTGCTGGTTCTTCTGCTGTGGGAGCAGATGCCACTGTTCTTTCTGTGCTGACTGTGTTGCTGCCAGCAGAGAGCAGGCTCTGAACTGATTCCATTCAAATGCTTTTCCTGCATGAAAGGGAGCAGTGAAAGCAACGATGGATGCACCAATGTAAAGGTGATTGTGTGCTGAACAGGTCCAGCAACAGCTTTCCCTCCTGGCTCTTCTGCTGTGGGAGCAGAGGCCAAACGTTCGTGCTGTACTCACTGTGCTGCCTGCAGCTGAGAGAGACCAGCTGAGAATTTGGATTCAAATGGACTTTTAGGTATGAAACCGAGGAGAGACTGCAATGATGGTGACACCGTTGCAAAGCAGCCTGTGTGCTGAAGAGGCCCAGCACTAGCTTTCCCTGCTGGTTCTTCTGCTGTGGGAGCAGATGCCACTGTTCATTCTGTGCTGACTGTGTTGCTGCGCAGCAGAGAGCAGGCTCTGGACTGATTCCATTCAAATGCTTTTCCTGTATGAAAGTGAGCAGTGAAAGCAACGATGGATGCACCAATGTAAAGGTGATTGTGTGCTGAACAGGTCCAGCACCAGCTTTCAATCCTGACACTTCTGCTGTGGGAGCAGAGGCCAAACGTTCGTGCTGTACTCACTGTGCTGCCTGCAGCTGAGAGAGACCAGCTGAGAATTTGGATTCAAATGGACTTTTAGGTATGAAACCGAGGAGAGACTGCAATGATGGTGACACCGTTGCAAAGCAGCCTGTGTGCTGAAGAGGCCCAGCACTAGCTTTCCCTGCTGGTTCTTCTGCTGTGGGAGCAGATGCCACTGTTCATTCTGTGCTGAGTGTGTTGCTGCGCAGCAGAGAGCAGGCTCTGGACTGATTCCATTCAAATGCTTTTCCTGTATGAAAGTGAGCAGTGAAAGCAACGATGGATGCACCAATGTAAAGGTGATTGTGTGCTGAACAGGTCCAGCACAAGCTTTCAATCCTGGCTCTTCTGCTGTGGGAGCAGAGGCCAAACGTTCGTGCTGTACTCACTGGGCTGCTGGGCAGCTGAAAGCGACCACCTGAGAATTTGGATTCAAATGGACTTTTAGGTATGAAACCGAGGAGAGATTGCAATGATGGTGACACCGTTGCAAAGCAGTGTGTGCTGAAGAGGCCCAGCATTAGCTTTTCCTGCTGGTTCTTCTGCTGTGGGAGCAGATGCCACTGTTCATTCTGCGCTGACTGTGTTGCTGCGCAGCAGAGAGCAGGCTCTGAACTGATTCCATTCAAATGCTTTTCCTGTATGAAAGGGAGAAGTGAAAGTAACGATGGATGCACCAATGTAAAGGTGATTGTGTGCTGAACAGGTCCAGCAACAGCTTTCCCTCCTGGCTCTTCTGCTGTGGGAGCAGAGGCCAAACGTTCGTGCTGTACTCACTGTGCTGCCTGCAGCTGAGAGAGACCAGCTGAGAATTTGGATTCAAATGGACTTTTAGGTATGAAACCGAGGAGAGACTGCAATGATGGTGACACCGTTGCAAAGCAGCCTGTGTGCTGAAGAGGCCCAGCACTAGCTTTCCCTGCTGGTTCTTCTGCTGTGGGAGCAGATGCCACTGTTCATTCTGTGCTGACTGTGTTGCTGCGCAGCAGAGAGCAGGCTCTGGACTGATTCCATTCAAATGCTTTTCCTGTATGAAAGTGAGCAGTGAAAGCAACGATGGATGCACCAATGTAAAGGTGATTCTGTGCTGAACAGGTCCGTTGCAAAGCAGCCTGTGTGCTGAAGAGGCCCAGCACTAGCTTTCCCTGCTGGTTCTTCTGCTGTGGGAGCAGATGCCACTGTTCATTCTGCGCTGACTGTGTTGCTGCGCAGCAGAGAGCAGGCTCTGAACTGATTCCATTCAAAT
>NW_026913391.1:0-14538 GCF_034315485.1 Pezoporus occidentalis
GTCCCAGTACTGATCCTTGAGGCACTCCACTAGTTACAGGCCTCCAACTAGACTCCGCCCCATAGACTACAACTCTCTGGCTTCTCTCCTTCAGCCAGTTCGCAGTCCACCTCACTACCTGATCATCCAGTCCACACTTCCTCAATTTAGCCGTGAGGATGCTGTGGGAGACTGTGTCAAATGCTTTGCTGAAGTCAAGGTAGACCACATCTACCGCTCTGCCATCATCCATCCACCGCGTTATTTCCTCATAAAAGGCTAAGAGATTGGTCAAACATGATTTCCCCCTGGTGAAACCATGTTGACTGCCCCTCATAACCCTCTTATCCTTGATGTGCCTTAAGATGGCACCAAGGACAAGGTGTTCCATCACTTTCCCAGGGATGGAGGTGAGGCTGACCGGTCTATAGTTACCCGGGTCCTCCTTCTTGCCCTTTTTGAAGACCGGAGTGACATTTGCTTTCATCCAGTCCTCAGGCACCTCTCCCGTTTCCCAAGACTTGGTAAAGATGATGGCAAGTGGTCTAGCAATGACTTCCGCCAGTTCCCTCAGCACCCGCGGGTGCATCCCATCTGGACCCATGGATTTATGGATGTCCAGATTGCTCAACTGATCTCTAACCCATTCCTCATCGACTAAGGCAAGTCGCTCCGTCGACCTGACTTCATCTAAGGTCTCCGGGGTACAGGGCTCTTCAGGACTGCCTGCAGCAGAGTAGACAGAGACAAAGAAGGCATTCAGTAACTCTGCCATCTCTGCATCTTCTGTCACCAGGGCACCCATCCCGTTCATCAGTGGGCCGACATTGCCTCTGGTGTTAGTTTTGTCTGCCATGTACTTGAAAAAGCTCTTTTTGCTGTCCTTGACCCTTCTTGCCAGGTTTAATTCTAAGGAGGCCTTAGTCCTCCTAGCTGCCTTCCTACATCCTCTAGCAGCAGCCTTATATTCCTCCCAAGTGGCCAGCCCCTCCTTCCATGACCTGTAAACTCTCCTCTTCCAATCACTGATTCCTTTCATTTCAATCCAAATCCATCAACTTGTTGAAATGATGGATACAGGAAACCTCACGGTTCTCTCCGGCTTCATCCTTTTGGGTTTCTCTGATGCCCCAGAGCTACAAACCACCATCTTTACAGTCTTCTTCTCCCTCTATGTTTTAATGGTGCTGGGGAACCTGACGATGATCCTGCTGATCAACACTGACCCCCACCTCCACATCCCCATGTACTTCTTCCTGACCCACTTATCTTGCATGGATGTTTGCCTTTCCTCTGCTATCATCCCAAAAGCTCTGGAGACCTTCCTGCTGGGGAGAAGCCACATCTCCTTTTGGGGTTGCTTTGCCCAGATGTATATTTTCGTGGCTCTGGCTGTCTGTGAGTGCTTCCTGCTTGGGGTAATGGCTTACGACCGATACACGGCTGTGTGCAAGCCCCTGCTCTACACCACTACCATGACCAGGGCGCGTTGCTATGGCATGATGGTGCTGGTGTACACCATCGGGTTCCTCACCTCCCTGGTGCACATCACACTGGCGGGGAGGTTGTCCTTCTGTCAGGCCAGGAGCATCAACCACTTCTTCTGTGAGCTGCCCACCCTCCTGCAGCTCTCCTGCTCAGACACAAGCACAAATGAGGTCTTGCAGGTTTACAACGCTGTGTTTAACGTCATGGGCTCTCTCCTGATGATCCTGGTGTCCTACACCTACATCCTCCACACCGTCCTGCAGATCCCTTTGGCCACGAGGAGGCTGAAGGTCTTCTCTACCTGCGCCTCCCACTTGGCTGCCATCACCATCTTCTACGCACCCGCGATCCTCACCTATGTCCAGCCTCATGAGGCATCCTCATGGGATCAGGCAAAGCTGGTGTCGGTGTGTTACTGCATCCTCACCCCAACCCTCAACCCCCTCATCTACAGCCTGAGGAACAAGGAGGTGAAGGGGGCTCTGAGGAGGCTGTGGGAGAGAAAGCTGCTGCCACATCTATGCAGGGTTTGAAAGCACATTTGGAGCCCTACAGTACTGTGGAGGTAAGGAAGGAATATGTGGAATCTGTGATTATGGAATTGAGCATTACTGGCCATTATTGGTCATTATTGCTCACTACTGGTCATTATTACAGCAAGTGTAGGGTATGGAGAACCAGCACAACGAATGGTTCTCTTCAAACAGCTTCAGGTTGTTTTAAGCGAGGCCTGAGCCTTCAGTAATTCATCCAAATAAGTATCAGGTATTTAATAGCAGGCCTGAGACAGCACCATTGTGTTTTGTGTCTAAATTGTGCTAAATGAAAGTAGTGCCCACAAAAAGGAGGCTCAGGCTTGAGGTAAGGCACTGACCACTGTCTCCATTGCCTACTTTATAAGCATTTCCTCAATGATGAACTGGTGGAAGGTCAAGAGGATTTGATACAGCTCTGGTGTCTCCAACACCAGGAGGACACGGAGCTGCTGGAGCAAGTCCAGAGATGCAACAAGGATGCTCAGGGGCTGGAGCACCTCCCCTATGGGGCCAGGCTGAGAAGCCGTTTAGAGTGCACTTCCAGTGTCTGAAAAGGACTACAAGAAACCTGCAGGAGGGCTTTGGCCAAGGGCCTGTAGGGACAGGCCAAGGGGAATGGCTTTAACCTGCCAGAGGGGAGACTGAGATGAGCTCTTAGGCAGAAGCTCTTCCCTGTGAGGGTGCTGAGGCGCTGGCACAGGGTGCCCAGAGAAGCTGTGGCTGCCCCATCCCTGGCAGTGTTCAAGGCCAGGTTGGACACAGGGGCTTGGAGCAAGCTGCTCCAGTGGAAGGTGTCCCTGCCCGTGGCAGGGGTTGGAGCTGGAGGAGCTTTAAGGTCCCTTCCAACACAAACCAGGCTGGGATTCTGTGAAATAAAGCTCTGACAGTCTGTTGGTCAACAAAGCCTTTGTGCTAAATGGGGACGAGTCATATCTGAGCCTCTGCTCTGCTGAGAATTTAAGTAGGGGTGTAAAGAGCCTGAGTGCAGGTGAGAGGGAGGATCAGGGGTCTTCCTCGCCCCTGAACAGCCAAGGTGCTGCTTGCCTGGGTATCTTGACAAAGCTTATGTAGCAAGGGCAGTACCCAGCTGTCTGTATCTGGGACTTCAAGCTTCATTATTCACCCTGCACAAGCACACCCAGGTATTCTCAGTGCCTCTTTCTGGATTCATGTAGTTCTTTTCACTAATCTTTGAATTATATTGTTCTTCTTTTTTAAATTAGGTTGAGGGTTATTTCTCCCTCTGTTATATTGATTTTCCCACTTCACAAGCCTTCGGTTTAGCCCAGTACCCAATGGGGAAGAAAGACATTCAAAACCACTCAGAAATCCTTTTCTTCCCTCCTCCAGTGCATCTCCTGGACTGTCAGTCTGGTGCCTTCCAGCAGAAAAACAGGTTGACATTGAAAACATCTAAAGCCACCTGTATACTTCTCCTTCTTCCTTCACCACACTTTCATAGCTTGGTTTTCTCCTCTCATTACCCCATCCTTTGTCTTTTCTAAATGACTGGGACAAGGTTATCATTCAATATTTCCACACAGAGGATGCTTTGTTGTGTTTGTTTTCAGCTCCCTTCAATGCAATATTAGATGATCTCTGTGGATGTAAAGGGCTTCCTCAGGGAAACACTGAAAAGAAGAGGTATGTGATAGATGGGGAAATACAAAGCAAACTGTCCTGGGCCTGTCTTCCTGGGTAGGTCTCTGCAGGAGAACTGGTCTTGGAGGTGTTGATGCAGCCAGAAGGAGTTTGGGGAACAAATGGTTTTCTTCAAACAGGGTCAGGTGATTTTAAGCATGGACTGAGTCTTCGATAATTCATCCAAATAAGTATCAGTTATTTAATAGCAGGACTGAGACAGCACCATGGTGTTTTGTGTTTAAATTGTGCTAAATGAAAGTAGTTCCCACAAAAAGGAGGCTCAGCCTTGAGGTAAGGCAGTGACCACTGTCTCCATTGCCTGCTTGATAACTGTTCATCCCAAGCGAGCTTGAAGATCTGAGGGAAGGACCAAAGGTTCAATACAGCTCTGGTATCCCCAGCAGTTCTGATACAGTTTTGGTGTCTATAGAATCCTAGAATCATAGAATAGTTAGGGTTGGAAAGCACCTTAAGATCATCCAGTTCCAACCCCCTGCCATGGGCAGGGACACCTCACACTAAACCATATTGCCCAAGGCTCTGTCCAACCTGGTCTTGAACACTGCCAGGGATGGAGCATTCACAACCTCCCTGGGCAACCCATTCCAGTGCCTCACCACCCTCACAGGAAAGAATTTCTTCCTTATATCCAACCTAAACTTCCCCTGTTTCAGTTTTAACCCATTACCCCTTGTCCTATCACTACAGTCCCTAATGAAGAGTCCCTACCCAGTATCCCTATAGGCCCCCTTCAGATACTGGAAGGCTGCTCTGAGGTCTCCAGGCAGCCTTCTCTTCTCCAGGCTGAACAGCCCCAACTTCCTCAGCCTGTCTTCATAGAGGAGGTGCTCCAGTCCCTGAGCATCCTCGTGGCCTCCTCTGGACTTGTTCCAACAGTTCCATGTCCTTTTTATGTTGAGGACACCAGAACTGCACACAGTGCTCCAGGTGAGGTCTCACAAGAAGAGAGTAGAGGGGCAGGATCACCTCCTTCGACCTCCTGGCCACTCTCCTTTGGATGCAGCCCAAGATACTGTTGGTTTCTGGGCTGCAAGCACACACTGCTGGCTCATGTTCATTTTCTCATTGACCAGCACCCCCAAGTCCTTCTCTGCAGGGAACATAAGAAGGCCATGGAGCTGCTGGAGTAAGTCCAGAGGCCACGAGGATGCTCAGGGGCTGGAGCAGCTCCCGTATGGCGCCAGGCTGAGAACACTGGGGCTGTTGAGCCTGGAGAAGAGAAGCTGCTTGGAGACCTCAGAGCAGCTTCCAGTGTCTGAAGGGGGCTACAAGGATGCAGGAGAGGAATTCTTCATTAGGGAGTGTAGGGATAGGACAAGGGGTGGTGGGTTCAAACTGAAGCAGGGGGATCCAGATTGGATGTAAGGAAGGAATTCTTCACTATGAGGGTGCCGAGGTGCTGGCACAGGGTGCCCAGAGAAGCTGTGGCTGCCCCATCCCTGGCAGGGTTCAAGGCCAGGTTGGACACAGGGGCTTGGAGCAAACTGCTCTAGTGGAAATTGTCCCTGCCCATGGCAGGGGTTGGAAGTTGAGAGCTTTTAGGTCCCTTCCAACATAAACCAGTCTGGGATTCTGTGATACCTGATATGAGCATCCAATACATTTATCCCGTGTAAGTGAGCTGGAGCAGTGCTAAGGACTTGTGATAGGCACACATAGGTTAGCATGTGGCCAGAAGTGTGTCCCAACTAAAATCTTCCTGGGATGTGTGGTGTATTCTCTTCCCTTGTTATTTCCTTTATCATTATTATCATTGGTGGTAGCCAGGTCTGTGTTTGTGGATTTATCTCAACCCATGGGAGTTGCACATCCCCTCCGTCCCTCCGAGAGCAGGGGGAGGGCAAGAAAAGGGGGGGAAGTATGAATTACCTGACTGGGTTTAAACCACGACAGTTCTTTTGGCGCCCAACGTGGGGCACGAAGGGTTGAGATAACGACACCGGGAGAGCGGCCCCGGGGACCAAGCGGCGGCGGGAGCGGGGCCGGAGGCCACGAGGGGACGGCTGCCGGTGGAGGAGGTCGGGGTGGTCGAGGAGAGGAAGGAAGCGGCTGCCGAGCAGCGGGAGAAGGCGGCGGAGGAGCCGAGCCCCGCGGCCGAGCCCAGCCCCGCGACGGCAGAGAGCGTTTCCCGGCAGCCGCCCGCCGAGCCCCAGGAGGATGCAGGAGAGCACGCAGCATTTCCCAGCAAGGCAGAGGAGGAAGAGCTGGACTCAGGAAAAGAGAAGCTGGCGGTGGGAGAGCCAACAAGTACAGCAGCTACACCAGCCCCAGTGACAAGTACAGCAGCATTGTTTGAGAGTTCTGGAGGTTTCGAATGGCCTTTGGGTGTCCTTGGGACCTGTCTGCTGATTGTGATGTTGATCAGCATGTTGGCACACACACAGACTGTGTTTTACTCACAACCATTTTGTCTGATCTCAAAAGTTAAGCAGAGTCAGGTTTGGGTCTTGTCTGGGGTTAGACAACGATATAGGGGGACCAAGAGGTTTTCCCCAAGGCTGGACAGTCATGAGTAGCAGGGTGTGTGGGACAGTATGGGCAAGTATCTAGTCCACTGGGCCCCCCCAGTGCTTTAGAAGCGTCGGAGATGGAAGGCAGCTGTGTGGAGTCCCCAGCAACAAGCTGCAGAAACTGCTGAAGGGGACAGTGAATTATTTTGAGCCTGGTGGCCCCAATGCACTTCAGGCCATCAGAGCAGAGATGCAACACAGAGATGGACTCATGATCAAGGGGTGGACTTAGCAATGGACACTATTGCCCAGGTTATTCACGAGTGTGAACACTGCACACAGCCTCTCCTGCTCTGTTACAAGAGATGGAGCCTGACATCATGGACCAGATGGACTCAGCAGCTTTATAGGGACTGGTCCATGCACTAAGATAAGAGTGATGGTATATTGAAAATGTGGGATCTGAGCATGACGTGAATGGTATGGAATAAGGGGTGGATAATGTCCTGGGTTCAGCAGTAGCAGTCATTTTTCTCCTTCTTGGTAGCTGGTGCAGTGCAGTGTTTTGACTTTCAGCTCGGGAACAGAGCTGATAACAAGGATGTTTTGGTTTGGCCAAGAACTTTGTGAGCCTCATGCTCTGCCAGGGAGGAGGGGGAGCCAGGAGGAAGCAGAGACAGGACACCTGACCCAAACTGACCAAAGAGGTATTCCATACCACAGCACGTCATGCCCAGGATGTAACTGGGAGTTAGCCGGAAGGGCTGGGAGACTGCAGGGTTGGAGGAGGTATCGGTCAGAGCTTGGTCGGGCTGGGGGGGCGAGTTATCGGTCGGCTGGTGGTGAGATGATGTATTCTCTTCCCTTGTTATTTCCTTTATCATTATTATCATTGGTGGTAGCAGTAGTGATTTGTGTTATACCTTAGTTACTAAAATGTTCTTATCTCAACCCGTGGGAGTTGCATTCTTTTTGATTCTCCTCTCCGTCCCTCCGGGAGCAGGGGGAGGGCAAGAAAGGGGGGGAAGTGAGCGAATGAGTTACCTGACTGGCTTTAAACCACGACAGCCTTGAACACTGCCAGGGAGGGAGCATTCACAACCTCCCTGGGCAACCCATTCCAGTGCCTCACCACCCTAACAGGAAAGAATTTCCTCCTTATATCTAACCTAAAATTCCCCTGTTTAAGTTTTAACCCATTACCCCTTGTCCTGTCACTACAGTCCCTAATGAAAAGTCCCTCCCCAGCATCACTATAGGCCCCCTTCAGATACTGGAAGCTGCTCTGAGGTCTCCACGCAGCCTTGTCTTCTAAAGGCTGAACAGCCCCAACTTTCTCAGCCTAACTTCATACAGGAGGTGCTCCAGTCCCCTGATCATCCTCGTGGCCCTTCTCTGGACTTGTTCCAACAGTTCCATGTCCTTTTTATGTTGAGGACACCAGAACTGCACACAATGTTCCAGGTGAGGTCTCACAAGAGCAGAGGGGCAGGATCACCTCCTTTGACCTGCTGGTCACGCTCCTTTGGATGCAGCCCAGGATACAGTTGCTTTCTGGGCTGTGAGCACACACTGAAGCCAGCTCATGTTCATTTTCTTATTGACCAACACCCCCAAGTCCTTCTCTGCAGGGCTGCTCTGAATCTCTTCTCTGCCCAACCTGTAGCTGTGCCTGGGATTGCTCCCACCCAGGTGTAGGACCTTGCACTTGGCATGGTTAAACTTCATGAGGTTGCCATCAGCCCACCTCACAAGCGTGTCAAGGTCCCTCTGGATGGCATTCTTTCCCTCCAGGGTATCAACCGAACCACACATCTTGGTGTCATCTGCAAACTTGCTGAGGGCGCACTCAATCCCACTGTCCATGCCAGCGACAAAGATGTTAAACAAGACCGGTCCCAACACCAATCTCTGAGGGACCCCACTCGTTACTGGTCTCCAGCTGGACATTGAGCCATTGACCACAATTCCTTGCGTGCGGCCATCCAGCCAGTTCTTTATCCACCCAGTGGTCCATCCATCAAATTGATGTCTCTCCAATTTAGAAGCAAGGATGTCGTGTGGGACAGTGTCGTACGCTTTACACAAGTCCAGGTAGATGACATCAACTGCTCTACCCCTGTCCATCAGTTCTGTAGCGCCATCACAGAAGGCCACCAAATTGGTCAGGCAGGATTTCCCCTTAGTGAAGCCATGCTGGCTGTCACCAAGCACCTTGTTGATTTTCATGTGCCTTAGCATGCCTGCCAGGAGAATCTGCTTCAAGATTTTGCCAGGCACAGAGGTAAGACTGACTGGTCTGTAATTCCCCGGGTCATCCATTTTCTCCTTCTTGAAAATGGGTGTTATATTTCCCTTTTTCCAGTTGTCGGGAACTTCACCTGACTTCAACTTTCCTCAGCAGCTTCTTATGCATCCAAAGAGGTCTCCTGGCCCTCCTGCTGCACTTTCTTCTAGTTGGGATGCAACACTCCTGAGCTGGTAGTAGGTGATCCTTCAATATTAAAAAACAGTCTTGCGCCTCCCTGCCCTCTAGGGCTATATCCCATGGAGCCTTACTAAGCAGGTTCCTGAAGAGGCAAAGTCCGCTCTTTTGAAGTCCAGGGCAGTGAGCTTGCTGCACTCTCTTCTCACTGTCCTGAGGATCTCAAATTTGACCATCTTGTGATCACTGCGTCCAAGGCTGCCCTGGAGCGTCACATTTCCAATGAGGTCAAGCATGGCACCTCTCCTTGTCGGCTCCTCTATTACTTGCAGAAGGAAGTTGTCTTCCACAGAATTGAGGAACCTCCTGGATTGCTTGTGCCAGACCATACCGTCCTTCCAACAGATGTCAGGGTGGTTGAAGTCACCCATGAGAACTAGGGCCTGTGAGCATGAGGCTTTTCGTATCTGTCTTATGGAGTGCTTCATCCACAGGCTCTCCTTGATCAGGCGGTCTGTAACAGATCCCCACAGTAATTTCTCCCATAGCTATATTCCCTTTAACCCTGACCCACAAACTCTCTGTGGACTGCTCACCTGTCCCCAGACACAGTTCCATACTCTCCAGCCTATCCCTAACATAAAGGGCAACACCCCCCTCCCTCCCTGCCGGGCCTGTCTTTTCTAAAGAGCCTGTAACCTTCCATTCCAACACTCCAGTCATAGGAGCCATCACACCATGTTTCTGTGATGCCTATTATATCATACCCCCGTAGACGTGCACACATCTCTAATTCCTCTTGTTTGTTCCCCATGCTACGGGCATTTGTATAGAGGCATCTGAGCCGAGCTCCAAATGAAGCCGGCTCATTGGCTGGAGTGGCTGGGATATCTCTACATTGCTCTGAGCATTTATTATTATATGTGCTGGCAACTGACTGGGTGTGTTGGGATGGAATGATGCCCCCCTCCCCCAACACATCTAGTTTAAAGCCTCCTTGACCAGTCTGGCAAGCCTCCTACCAAAACTGCTCTTTCCCTTCCTTATCATCAGGAAAGCTCCACCAGCCCCCACTAGACCTGGCCTACAAGCTTGGGTCCCATGTTCAAGGCACCCAAACCCCTGACTATGACACCACCCTTTTAACCAGTTATTAACCTGGCTAATCCTCCTAGCTTTTTTAACGTCCTCCCCTGTATCGTGGGGAATTGACAAAAAGACTATCTGAGCTCCAGAGCCCCTCACCACCTCCCCCAGGGCTCTGTAGTCCTTCCTTATGTTCCCCAGGCTACTACTATCTATATCCCTAGCACCCACATGTATCACCAGAAGTGGGTAATAGTCCATGGGACGTACTACAGCAGGCAGCCTTTCTGCCACATCCCTGATGCATGCCCCTGGTAGGCAACACACCTCCCTTGAGACGGGGTCAGGCCAACAGATGAGTGCTTCTGTCCTTTTCAGTGTAGAGTCCCCTACTACTATGACCCACCACTTTTTCCTGGCAGCACCAGTAGAGATCTTCTTTACCAGTGCATCAGCCGGCTGTTTCTTTCTCATTAGCCCCCTGTAGGACAGCAAAGCGGATCTGCCTGGGGACAACAGATTTAGGGGGAAGCCCCTTGCTTTTGGTTGTCCTTTTCCTACTTTATTTGTTGGTTTTTTTTGTCACTAATTCCCAGCTTCCCAGGTTAACGGCCTCCTTCTTTCCTTCATGAGCTAGAGGTGAAGCTTGAGGCCCCTGCACAGTTTGGGCCTGGAGCAAGCATTCCTGCTTCCTCTCAGCTTCCCTGACATCTCACAGCCTATTAACAGCATCCCCCAGCTCAGCCCCTGCTGCAGGAGGACCTCCACCAGGGAGCACCGAGTGCAGCCCTGCCCATTGTGCACCCTCCCCTCACTAGACCAGTGCAGGCACTGTCTACACCCCGAGCTCTGCACTGCAGCCTCCCCTCTCATCGGCTCTGTCTGGGTGCCTACGCAGCCACCGCCGGGGCAGCCAGAGCAGAGCTCCCGGACCGGGCCCTGCTCATACGACGAGTGCTCGCCATCCCGCTCACCTGCCTGCACAAACTCCCGCACAAACTGCCTCGACCCGCTCTGTTTGCCCACTCAGTTGGCCGCGCTCCTGGTCTCTTGCACTCCCTGGGGCAGGTTTTTAACCAGTCAGGGTTTGTGTCACTGCTTCAGGCTCCGCCCCGTGTGAGTGAGCTGCTCGCGTCAGCTGAGCTGCGGGGTCCTGGGCAGGTCCTCTCGAGGACTTGAGGCTCCCTCAGTGGCTCTTGTCACTCTGAGTTGAGGCTCCTGGACGCTGATCTCCCCCCCGCTCCGGTGTTGAAGGTGTCCTCTCTCGAGGTACTCAACTCAGCAGTTCAGTGATAACGAAGAATAATCCCTTTTACCCCGATTTAAGTGTCCAACGCTGTGATGACCATTAGAGGGGCCCTGCCTCCAGCCAGGTGGAGGTAGGGGACAATCGGATTTACTGGACTGTGTGGATCAGATGGCCTGGCACATCAGTCCCACACAAGTATAAGGCTCTAGTAGATACCGGTGCACAGTGTACCCTGATGCCATCAAGCTGATAAGGGGTGGAACCCATCTATATTTCTGGAGTGACAGGAGGATCCCAAGAGTTGACTGTGCTGGAGGCTGAAATCAGCCTGACTGGGAGAGAATGGCAAAAGCCATCCCATCCATCAGCTGATCTGTAGACTGGAGAGTCAGGGAGTGATCAGCAGGACCCGCTCGCCATTTAATAGCCCCATATGGCCAGTGCGAAAGTCTAATGGAGGATGGAGACTAACAGTAGACTATCGTGGCCTGAATGAAGTCACACCACCATTGAGTGCTGCCGTACCGGACATGCTAGAACTTCAGTATGAACTAGAGTCAAAAGCAGCCAAGTGGTATGCCACGATTGATATTGCCAATGCATTTTTCTCAATTCCTTTGGCAGCAGAGTGCAGGCCACAGTTTGCTTTTACTTGGAGGGGTGTCCAGTTCACTTGGAAGCGACTGCCCCAGGGGTGGAAACATAGCCCTACCATTTGCCACGGACTGATCCAGAATGCACTGGAACAGGGGCAAGCTCCAGAACACCTGCAATACATTGATGACATTATTGTGTGGGGCGATACAGCGGAAGAAGTCTTTGAGAAAGGGAGGAAAATAATCCAAATCCTGCTGAAAGCTGGTTTTGCCATAAAACGGAGTAAGGTCAAGGGACCTGCACAGGAGATTCAATTTTTGGGAATAAAATGGCAAGATGGACGTAGACAGATCCCCACAGATGTGATCAACAAGATAACAGCAATGTCTCCACCAACTAATAAGAAAGAAACGCAAGCTTTCTTGGGTGCAGTGGGGTTCTGGAGAATGCACATCCCAAATTACAGTTCGATTGTAAGCCCACTCTATCATGTGACCCGGAAGAAGAATGATTTTAAATGGGGCCCTGAGCAGCAACAAGCCTTTGAGCAAATTAAACGCGAGATAGTTCATGCAGTAGCCCTTGGACCAGTCCGGACCGGACCAGATGTAAAAAATGTGCTGTACACTGCAGCTGGGGAGAACGGTCCTACCTGGAGCCTCTGGCAGAAAGCTCCAGGGGAGACTCGAGGTCGACCCCTCGGCTTTTGGAGTCGGGGATATAAAGGATCTGAGGCCAGCTATACCCCAACTGAGAAAGAGATACTGGCAGCCTATGAAGGGGTTCGAGCTGCTTCGGAAGTGATTGGCACTGAAGCACAGCTTCTTCTGGCACCCCGGCTGCCCGTGCTGGGCTGGATGTTCAAAGGCAGGGTCTCCTCTACACATCATGCAACCGATGCTACATGGAGTAAATGGGCTGCACTAATTACACAACGAACTCGAATAGGAAATCCCAGTCGTCCAGGCATTCTAGAAGTCATCATGGACTGGTCAGAGGGCAAAGATTTCGGAATGTCACCAGAGGAGGAGGTGATGCGCGCTGAAGAGGCCCCACCCTATAATAAACTGTCAGAAGGTGAAAAACAGTATGCCTTGTTTACTGATGGCTCTTGCCGTATTGTGGGAAAGCATCGGAGATGGAAGGCAGCTGTATGGAGTCCTGGACGACAAGTTGCAGAAACTGCTGACGGAGAGGGTGAATCGAGTCAGTTTGCCGAGGTGAAAGCCATCCAGCTGGCCCTGGACATTGCTGAACGAGAAAAGTGGCCAGTACTTTATCTCTATACTGACTCATGGATGGTGGCAAATGCCCTGTGGGGGTGGTTGAAGCAATGGAAGCAGAGCAACTGGCAACGCAGAGGTAAACCCATCTGGGCTGCTGCACTGTGGAAAGATATTGCTGCCAGGGTGCAGAACCTGGTGGTGAAGCTACGTCATGTAGATGCCCATGTACCCAAGAGTCGGGCCACTGAGGAACACCAGAACAACCAACAAGTGGATAAAGCGGCTAAGATTGAAGTGGCTCAGATGGACTTAGATTGGCAACATAAAGGTGAATTATTTTTGGCCCGGTGGGCCCATGACACTTCAGGCCCTCAGGGCAGAGATGCAACATATAGATGGGCCCGTGATCGAGGGGTGGACTTAACAATGGACACTATTGCCCAGGTTATTCATGAGTGTGAAACATGTGCTGCAATTAAACAAGCCAAGCGGTTAAAGCCTCTTTGGTATGGAGGACGATGGTTGAAGTATAAATATGGGGAGGCCTGGCAGATTGACTATATCACACTGCCACCAACCCGCCAAGGCAAGCGCCATGTGCTTACCATGGTGGAAGCAACCACCGGGTGGCTGGAGACATACGCTGTGCCCCATGCCACTGCCCGGAACACTATCCTGGGCCTTGAGAAACAGATTTTGTGGCGACACGGCACCCCAGAGAGAATTGAGTCAGACAATGGGACTCATTTCCGGAATAACCTTATAGATATTTGGGCCAAAGAGCATGGCATTGAGTGGGTATATCACATCCCCTACCATGCACCAGCCTCTGGGAAAATCGAACGGTACAATGGGCTGTTAAAAACTACACTGAGAGCAATGGGTGGGGGAACTTTCAAGCATTGGGATACACACTTACCAAAGGCCACCTGGTTGGTCAACACCAGAGGATCTGCCAACAGGGCTGGCCCAGCCCAGTCAGAACTGTTACATATTGTAGAGGGGGACAAAGTTCCCGTGGTGCATATGAAGAATTTGCTGGGGAAGACAGTCTGGGTAATTCCTGCTTCAGGTAAAGGCAAACCCACTCGTGGGATTGCTTTTGCTCAGGGACCTGGATATACTTGGTGGGTAATGCGGGAAGATGGGGAAATCCGATGTATACCTCAAGGGGATTTGATTTTAGGGGAAAACAGCCAGTGAACTCAATTGTATGCTGTTGCCTGCTGTGTAATGCTTTTATAGCCCATCAACTAGATGTCTCCAGGTCACCAGCGACTGGCCCTGACTTCCCTCCAGCCATCATCCCAACAGAGAATGAACTTTGAACATCATGGACCGAATGGACTCGGCAGCATTATAGGGATTGGTCCATGCACTAAGAAAATGATTTTTTCCTCTTGGTCTTCGGTTGTTGCTAAGTGATGTTTACCCTGACCAAGGACTCTGTGAGGCTCATGCTCTGCCAGGGAGGAGGGGAAGCTGTGAGGAAGCAGAGACGGGGCGCCTGACCCGGGCTGGCCCTGCTTCTCCTGTGGGATACAGGGTCAGAGCCCCAAAACAGACCCAAAACAGGACAAAAACAACCCAAAACACCCCAAAATACCCAAAACCGACCTTGTCCTGCTTCTCCTGTGAAATACAGGGTCAGGGCCCCAAAACAGACCCAAAACAGGACAAAATCAACACAAAACCCCCCAAAAACAGCCCAAAACCACCTTCTCCAGCTTCTGCTCTGGGATACAGGGTTGGAGACCCCAAACAGACCCAAAACAGGCCAAAACCAGTCAGAAACCCCAAAACAGCCCCAAAACACCCCAAAACTACCTTGTCTTGC
>NW_026913392.1:0-15464 GCF_034315485.1 Pezoporus occidentalis
CCCTCCCCTCACCAAGTCCCCACTCCCTCTCCCATCACTCTGCTACTCCTGCGCTGGACTTTGCACGCCTTCCCTTCTCTTCTTTGAGCCCGGGCACCGCCTGCAGAACACAACATGAAGAGCTGGTTTTCATTTCACAAGAACCACAAGACGCTCCACCAATTGCTGCTTCAGTCTGCCAAGCAGAACTCACCGAGTCCAGGACAGCTCTGGGGCACCCAGCTCGCTTCGCACCTCCAAATTCAAAACACACAGCAAGTCATCATCCCACCAGGAGAATAAACTGGAATTTGCTTCTGACACCACAGATGGACTCACCTGGTTCCATCACTCGGCTCAACCCTCCTCCATCAGCCTCTCACAGGTGGCTAACCATCTCACCATCTGCAAGAGCAACCAGGCCTTATTCACAGCAATGCCAAGCAAAAGCTTATTCTGCCTCTAAGGCTCAGCCCAAGCTCACACTGACACTTGGCTTGTCTGAATATGAGTCTGTGTATGCCTGTCAATCTCAACCCAGACCCTCACACCCTCTGGCTCAGACACTAACTCTACATAGACTATCCCACCCACTCCCAAGCAGGCTCTCTGGGCCTGCGTCATTAATTACAAGCTTATTCTCAGACCTCTTTCTCTCCATTCACACAGCTCATCCAGAGGAGAGAACTACACCGTGATTAGAAAACCCCACCACATACGTTCCACAGTTCAAGAAATCTATCTGACAGAAAACCAGAGACAAGCAGAAAACTCACAGCTAGCTTATTAATACAAAAAAAAACTATAGAGATAGCAAAGCATGCTTCTCATGGTTCCTTATCTTACCAAGCCCAAGGACCCTAGGAAGACCATCAGCAAACCAGCTCCGACAAGCGTCATGGCAGTGCGAGGTGGCAGGCCCAACCTTAGCGGGCGTCCCCGCGCAGGCAACCTTCACCTGCCTGGCATGAGCTTCTGCCACCCTCACACAGCACGAGGCTCGGGCTTTCATACTCACAAAAACGCGCGCTCATTGCTACGCAGGGGGCCAGCCCACGTCGCAAGAAGCGGCCAACCGTATCTAGGAAGGTCTCCCAGGGTCAGGACTTCTCCAGGCAGTTCTAAAGCACAACTCTCTGGCTAGGAACCAAAGCTGGACCTCGCCTGAAGCAGCCACAGCACAACTCTCTGCGAGGAGCCAAAGGCAACAAACACTACTTTCCCACCCTTGCCTGGTTCACCAAGGACCGTTACCTACTGCCCCTGACACGACACCCCAGACTTAAGCCCCACAAATGGCACCTTTTCATCCTGGCATTTAACTCCCAGGCACTACCTTCACTAAAACTGACCATTCCCCTCCCAGCCACCTCCAAGCGTCTTCTCACACATTCTGGATCAAACACTACATTGGAACGATACATCTCAAACACCTTCCTGCCATTCTGACGCTGTCTCCCACCCCCTCGCCTCCTAAAGCGCTCCCTCTACTTAGCTTGCATAGTTCCATGCCTCTCGAAGCAACCTCACTGCTCACAACTCCCACGGCAGACGCCAGCCATGCTGCAGACCTTGACAAGTTCCTCTTCATCATCTGCAGAAACAAACCAAAACCAGGGAACAGCCTGTGGTGGCCCTCATCTCCACCACCCCAGCCATCCCGCCCGGCCTCTTCCTTACCAAACCTCGGCCTCCTCCAAAGCTCCTCAACACTGCGCTTGCCTGTCCCAAAGCCATTCCACAGAGTGACCTGGGCTCTCTCCTGCCCTCCGTGCTCTAGGAGTGCAACAGAAGACAATGACCATGGTTCTTGCAAAAGTGACCGACCCCACAATCCTTCTTCTTACCTCCCTCACTCAACTCAAGCACTCATCCTACTCCAAAGATCCACGGCAAGACCTGCAATACCAAACACAAATACTAAAAGCACTGAACATGTTCTTCTCAATTCTAAGCTACCGCACACACACACAAACCCCTTACCTCCTCACAGCCCTCCAACATTGGCACCTTTACCTCCCCTGAGTTGTCTGCAGCACCTGAAACACCAAGGGAAACAGATAAACCCTGAGAGAAGGTTCAAAGTAACACCCTCCCCTCACCAAGTCCCCACTCCCTCTCCCATCACTCTGCTACTCCTGCGCTGGACTTTGCACGCCTTCCCTTCTCTTCTTTGAGCCCGGGCACCGCCTGCAGAACACAACACGAAGAGCTGGTTTTCATTTCACAAGAACCACAAGACGCTCCACCAATTGCTGCTTCAGTCTGCCAAGCAGAACTCACCGAGTCCAGGACAGCTCTGGGGCACCCAGCTCGCTTCGCACCTCCAAATTCAAAACACACAGCAAGTCATCATCCCACCAGGAGAATAAACTGGAATTTGCTTCTGACACCACAGATGGACTCACCTGGTTCCATCACTCGGCTCAACCCTCCTCCATCAGCCTCTCACAGGTGGCTAACCATCTCACCATCTGCAAGAGCAACCAGGCCTTATTCACAGCAATGCCAAGCAAAAGCTTATTCTGCCTCTAAGGCTCAGCCCAAGCTCACACTGACCCTTAGGTTGACAGGCATACACAGACTCTGATTCAGACAGTCTCAACCCAGACCCTCACACCCTCTGGCTCAGACACTAACTCTACATAGACTATCCCACCCACTCCCAAGCAGGCTCTCTGGGCCTGCGTCATTAATTACAAGCTTATTCTCAGACCTCTTTTCTCTCCATTCACACAGCTCATCCAGAGGAGAGAACTACACCGTGAGTAGAAAACCCCACCACATACGTTCCACAGTTCAAGAAATCTATCTGACAGAAAACCGGCCTCCTCCAAAGCTCCTCAACACTGCGCTTGCCTGTCCCAAAGCCATTCCACAGCTTATTTACAAAGCACTCATCCTACTCCAAAGATCCACGGCAAGACCTGCAATACCAAACACAAATACTAAAAGCACTGAACATGTTCTTCTCAATTCTAAGCTACCGCACACACACACAAACCCCTTACCTCCTCACAGCCCTCCAACATTGGCACCTTTACCTCGCCTGAGTTGTCTGCAGCACCTGAAACACCAAGGGAAACAGATAAACCCTGAGAGAAGGTTCAAAGTAACACCCTCCCCTCACCAAGTCCCCACTCCCTCTCCCATCACTCTGCTACTCCTGCGCTGGACTTTGCACGCCTTCCCTTCTCTTCTTTGAGCCCGGGCACCGCCTGCAGAACACAACATGAAGAGCTGGTTTTCATTTCACAAGAACCACAAGACGCTCCACCAATTGCTGCTTCAGTCTGCCAAGCAGAACTCACCGAGTCCAGGACAGCTCTGGGGCACCCAGCTCGCTTCGCACCTCCAAATTCAAAACACACAGCAAGTCATCATCCCACCAGGAGAATAAACTGGAATTTGCTTCTGACACCACAGATGGACTCACCTGGTTCCATCACTCGGCTCAACCCTCCTCCATCAGCCTCTCACAGGTGGCTAACCATCTCACCATCTGCAAGAGCAACCAGGCCTTATTCACAGCAATGCCAAGCAAAAGCTTATTCTGCCTCTAAGGCTCAGCCCAAGCTCACACTGACCCTTAGGTTGACAGGCATACACAGACTCTGATTCAGACAGTCTCAACCCAGACCCTCACACCCTCTGGCTCAGACACTAACTCTACATAGACTATCCCACCCACTCCCAAGCAGGCTCTCTGGGCCTGCGTCATTAATTACAAGCTTATTCTCAGACCTCTTTCTCTCCATTCACACAGCTCATCCAGAGGAGAGAACTACACCGTGATTAGAAAACCCCACCACATACGTTCCACAGTTCAAGAAATCTATCTGACAGAAAACCAGAGACAAGCAGAAAACTCACAGCTAGCTTATTAATACAAAAAAAAACTATAGAGATAGCAAAGCATGCTTCTCATGGTTCCTTATCTTACCAAGCCCAAGGACCCTAGGAAGACCATCAGCAAACCAGCTCCGACAAGCGTCATGGCAGTGCGAGGTGGCAGGCCCAACCTTAGCGGGCGTCCCCGCGCAGGCAACCTTCACCTGCCTGGCATGAGCTTCTGCCACCCTCACACAGCACGAGGCTCGGGCTTTCATACTCACAAAAACGCGCGCTCATTGCTACGCAGGGGGCCAGCCCACGTCGCAAGAAGCGGCCAACCGTATCTAGGAAGGTCTCCCAGGGTCAGGACTTCTCCAGGCAGTTCTAAAGCACAACTCTCTGGCTAGGAACCAAAGCTGGACCTCGCCTGAAGCAGCCACAGCACAACTCTCTGCGAGGAGCCAAAGGCAACAAACACTACTTTCCCACCCTTGCCTGGTTCACCAAGGACCGTTACCTACTGCCCCTGACACGACACCCCAGACTTAAGCCCCACAAATGGCACCTTTTCATCCTGGCATTTAACTCCCAGGCACTACCTTCACTAAAACTGACCATTCCCCTCCCAGCCACCTCCAAGCGTCTTCTCACACATTCTGGATCAAACACTACATTGGAACGATACATCTCAAACACCTTCCTGCCATTCTGACGCTGTCTCCCACCCCCTCGCCTCCTAAAGCGGTCCCTCTACTTAGCTTGCATAGTTCCATGCCTCTCGAAGCAACCTCACTGCTCACAACTCCCACGGCAGACGCCAGCCATGCTGCAGACCTTGACAAGTTCCTCTTCATCATCTGCAGAAACAAACCAAAACCAGGGAACAGCCTGTGGTGGCCCTCATCTCCACCACCCCAGCCATCCCGCCCGGCCTCTTCCTTACCAAACCTCGGCCTCCTCCAAAGCTCCTCAACACTGCGCTTGCCTGTCCCAAAGCCATTCCACAGAGTGACCTGGGCTCTCTCCTGCCCTCCGTGCTCTAGGAGTGCAACAGAAGACAATGACCATGGTTCTTGCAAAAGTGACCGACCCCACAATCCTTCTTCTTACCTCCCTCACTCAACTCAAGCACTCATCCTACTCCAAAGATCCACGGCAAGACCTGCAATACCAAACACAAATACTAAAAGCACTGAACATGTTCTTCTCAATTCTAAGCTACCGCACACACACACAAACCCCTTACCTCCTCACAGCCCTCCAACATTGGCACCTTTACCTCGCCCGAGTTGTCTGCAGCACCTGAAACACCAAGGGAAACAGATAAACCCTGAGAGAAGGTTCAAAGTAACACCCTCCCCTCACCAAGTCCCCACTCCCTCTCCCATCACTCTGCTACTCCTGCGCTGGACTTTGCACGCCTTCCCTTCTCTTCTTTGAGCCCGGGCACCGCCTGCAGAACACAACACGAAGAGCTGGTTTTCATTTCACAAGAACCACAAGACGCTCCACCAATTGCTGCTTCAGTCTGCCAAGCAGAACTCACCGAGTCCAGGACAGCTCTGGGGCACCCAGCTCGCTTCGCACCTCCAAATTCAAAACACACAGCAAGTCATCATCCCACCAGGAGAATAAACTGGAATTTGCTTCTGACACCACAGATGGACTCACCTGGTTCCATCACTCGGCTCAACCCTCCTCCATCAGCCTCTCACAGGTGGCTAACCATCTCACCATCTGCAAGAGCAACCAGGCCTTATTCACAGCAATGCCAAGCAAAAGCTTATTCTGCCTCTAAGGCTCAGCCCAAGCTCACACTGACACTTGGCTTGTCTGAATATGAGTCTGTGTATGCCTGTCAATCTCAACCCAGACCCTCACACCCTCTGGCTCAGACACTAACTCTACATAGACTATCCCACCCACTCCCAAGCAGGCTCTCTGGGCCTGCGTCATTAATTACAAGCTTATTCTCAGACCTCTTTCTCTCCATTCACACAGCTCATCCAGAGGAGAGAACTACACCGTGATTAGAAAACCCCACCACATACGTTCCACAGTTCAAGAAATCTATCTGACAGAAAACCAGAGACAAGCAGAAAACTCACAGCTAGCTTATTAATACAAAAAAAAACTATAGAGATAGCAAAGCATGCTTCTCATGGTTCCTTATCTTACCAAGCCCAAGGACCCTAGGAAGACCATCAGCAAACCAGCTCCGACAAGCGTCATGGCAGTGCGAGGTGGCAGGCCCAACCTTAGCGGGCGTCCCCGCGCAGGCAACCTTCACCTGCCTGGCATGAGCTTCTGCCACCCTCACACAGCACGAGGCTCGGGCTTTCATACTCACAAAAACGCGCGCTCATTGCTACGCAGGGGGCCAGCCCACGTCGCAAGAAGCGGCCAACCGTATCTAGGAAGGTCTCCCAGGGTCAGGACTTCTCCAGGCAGTTCTAAAGCACAACTCTCTGGCTAGGAACCAAAGCTGGACCTCGCCTGAAGCAGCCACAGCACAACTCTCTGCGAGGAGCCAAAGGCAACAAACACTACTTTCCCACCCTTGCCTGGTTCACCAAGGACCGTTACCTACTGCCCCTGACACGACACCCCAGACTTAAGCCCCACAAATGGCACCTTTTCATCCTGGCATTTAACTCCCAGGCACTACCTTCACTAAAACTGACCATTCCCCTCCCAGCCACCTCCAAGCGTCTTCTCACACATTCTGGATCAAACACTACATTGGAACGATACATCTCAAACACCTTCCTGCCATTCTGACGCTGTCTCCCACCCCCTCGCCTCCTAAAGCGGTCCCTCTACTTAGCTTGCATAGTTCCATGCCTCTCGAAGCAACCTCACTGCTCACAACTCCCACGGCAGACGCCAGCCATGCTGCAGACCTTGACAAGTTCCTCTTCATCATCTGCAGAAACAAACCAAAACCAGGGAACAGCCTGTGGTGGCCCTCATCTCCACCACCCCAGCCATCCCGCCCGGCCTCTTCCTTACCAAACCTCGGCCTCCTCCAAAGCTCCTCAACACTGCGCTTGCCTGTCCCAAAGCCATTCCACAGAGTGACCTGGGCTCTCTCCTGCCCTCCGTGCTCTAGGAGTGCAACAGAAGACAATGACCATGGTTCTTGCAAAAGTGACCGACCCCACAATCCTTCTTCTTACCTCCCTCACTCAACTCAAGCACTCATCCTACTCCAAAGATCCACGGCAAGACCTGCAATACCAAACACAAATACTAAAAGCACTGAACATGTTCTTCTCAATTCTAAGCTACCGCACACACACACAAACCCCTTACCTCCTCACAGCCCTCCAACATTGGCACCTTTACCTCGCCCGAGTTGTCTGCAGCACCTGAAACACCAAGGGAAACAGATAAACCCTGAGAGAAGGTTCAAAGTAACACCCTCCCCTCACCAAGTCCCCACTCCCTCTCCCATCACTCTGCTACTCCTGCGCTGGACTTTGCACGCCTTCCCTTCTCTTCTTTGAGCCCGGGCACCGCCTGCAGAACACAACATGAAGAGCTGGTTTTCATTTCACAAGAACCACAAGACGCTCCACCAATTGCTGCTTCAGTCTGCCAAGCAGAACTCACCGAGTCCAGGACAGCTCTGGGGCACCCAGCTCGCTTCGCACCTCCAAATTCAAAACACACAGCAAGTCATCATCCCACCAGGAGAATAAACTGGAATTTGCTTCTGACACCACAGATGGACTCACCTGGTTCCATCACTCGGCTCAACCCTCCTCCATCAGCCTCTCACAGGTGGCTAACCATCTCACCATCTGCAAGAGCAACCAGGCCTTATTCACAGCAATGCCAAGCAAAAGCTTATTCTGCCTCTAAGGCTCAGCCCAAGCTCACACTGACCCTTAGGTTGACAGGCATACACAGACTCTGATTCAGACAGTCTCAACCCAGACCCTCACACCCTCTGGCTCAGACACTAACTCTACATAGACTATCCCACCCACTCCCAAGCAGGCTCTCTGGGCCTGCGTCATTAATTACAAGCTTATTCTCAGACCTCTTTCTCTCCATTCACACAGCTCATCCAGAGGAGAGAACTACACCGTGATTAGAAAACCCCACCACATACGTTCCACAGTTCAAGAAATCTATCTGACAGAAAACCAGAGACAAGCAGAAAACTCACAGCTAGCTTATTAATACAAAAAAAAACTATAGAGATAGCAAAGCATGCTTCTCATGGTTCCTTATCTTACCAAGCCCAAGGACCCTAGGAAGACCATCAGCAAACCAGCTCCGACAAGCGTCATGGCAGTGCGAGGTGGCAGGCCCAACCTTAGCGGGCGTCCCCGCGCAGGCAACCTTCACCTGCCTGGCATGAGCTTCTGCCTCCCTCACACAGCACGAGGCTCGGGCTTTCATACTCACAAAAACGCGCGCTCATTGCTACGCAGGGGGCCAGCCCACGTCGCAAGAAGCGGCCAACCGTATCTAGGAAGGTCTCCCAGGGTCAGGACTTCTCCAGGCAGTTCTAAAGCACAACTCTCTGGCTAGGAACCAAAGCTGGACCTCGCCTGAAGCAGCCACAGCACAACTCTCTGCGAGGAGCCAAAGGCAACAAACACTACTTTCCCACCCTTGCCTGGTTCACCAAGGACCGTTACCTACTGCCCCTGACACGACACCCCAGACTTAAGCCCCACAAATGGCACCTTTTCATCCTGGCATTTAACTCCCAGGCACTACCTTCACTAAAACTGACCATTCCCCTCCCAGCCACCTCCAAGCGCCTTCTCACACATTCTGGATCAAACACTACATTGGAACGATACATCTCAAACACCTTCCTGCCATTCTGACGCTGTCTCCCACCCCCTCGCCTCCTAAAGCGCTCCCTCTACTTAGCTTGCATAGTTCCATGCCTCTCGAAGCAACCTCACTGCTCACAACTCCCACGGCAGACGCCAGCCATGCTGCAGACCTTGACAAGTTCCTCTTCATCATCTGCAGAAACAAACCAAAACCAGGGAACAGCCTGTGGTGGCCCTCATCTCCACCACCCCAGCCATCCCGCCCGGCCTCTTCCTTACCAAACCTCGGCCTCCTCCAAAGCTCCTCAACACTGCGCTTGCCTGTCCCAAAGCCATTCCACAGAGTGACCTGGGCTCTCTCCTGCCCTCCGTGCTCTAGGAGTGCAAACAGAAGACAATGACCATGGTTCTTGCAAAAGTGACCGACCCCACAATCCTTCTTCTTACCTCCCTCACTCAACTCAAGCACTCATCCTACTCCAAAGATCCACGGCAAGACCTGCAATACCAAACACAAATACTAAAAGCACTGAACATGTTCTTCTCAATTCTAAGCTACCGCACACACACACAAACCCCTTACCTCCTCACAGCCCTCCAACATTGGCACCTTGACCTCGCCCGAGTTGTCTGCAGCACCTGAAACACCAAGGGAAACAGATAAACCCTGAGAGAAGGTTCAAAGTAACACCCTCCCCTCACCAAGTCCCCACTCCCTCTCCCATCACTCTGCTACTCCTGCGCTGGACTTTGCACGCCTTCCCTTCTCTTCTTTGAGCCCGGGCACCGCCTGCAGAACACAACACGAAGAGCTGGTTTTCATTTCACAAGAACCACAAGACGCTCCACCAATTGCTGCTTCAGTCTGCCAAGCAGAACTCACCGAGTCCAGGACAGCTCTGGGGCACCCAGCTCGCTTCGCACCTCCAAATTCAAAACACACAGCAAGTCATCATCCCACCAGGAGAATAAACTGGAATTTGCTTCTGACACCACAGATGGACTCACCTGGTTCCATCACTCGGCTCAACCCTCCTCCATCAGCCTCTCACAGGTGGCTAACCATCTCACCATCTGCAAGAGCAACCAGGCCTTATTCACAGCAATGCCAAGCAAAAGCTTATTCTGCCTCTAAGGCTCAGCCCAAGCTCACACTGACACTTGGCTTGTCTGAATATGAGTCTGTGTATGCCTGTCAATCTCAACCCAGACCCTCACACCCTCTGGCTCAGACACTAACTCTACATAGACTATCCCACCCACTCCCAAGCAGGCTCTCTGGGCCTGCGTCATTAATTACAAGCTTATTCTCAGACCTCTTTCTCTCCATTCACACAGCTCATCCAGAGGAGAGAACTACACCGTGATTAGAAAACCCCACCACATACGTTCCACAGTTCAAGAAATCTATCTGACAGAAAACCAGAGACAAGCAGAAAACTCACAGCTAGCTTATTAATACAAAAAAAAACTATAGAGATAGCAAAGCATGCTTCTCATGGTTCCTTATCTTACCAAGCCCAAGGACCCTAGGAAGACCATCAGCAAACCAGCTCCGACAAGCGTCATGGCAGTGCGAGGTGGCAGGCCCAACCTTAGCGGGCGTCCCCGCGCAGGCAACCTTCACCTGCCTGGCATGAGCTTCTGCCTCCCTCACACAGCACGAGGCTCGGGCTTTCATACTCACAAAAACGCGCGCTCATTGCTACGCAGGGGGCCAGCCCACGTCGCAAGAAGCGGCCAACCGTATCTAGGAAGGTCTCCCAGGGTCAGGACTTCTCCAGGCAGTTCTAAAGCACAACTCTCTGGCTAGGAACCAAAGCTGGACCTCGCCTGAAGCAGCCACAGCACAACTCTCTGCGAGGAGCCAAAGGCAACAAACACTACTTTCCCACCCTTGCCTGGTTCACCAAGGACCGTTACCTACTGCCCCTGACACGACACCCCAGACTTAAGCCCCACAAATGGCACCTTTTCATCCTGGCATTTAACTCCCAGGCACTACCTTCACTAAAACTGACCATTCCCCTCCCAGCCACCTCCAAGCGCCTTCTCACACATTCTGGATCAAACACTACATTGGAACGATACATCTCAAACACCTTCCTGCCATTCTGACGCTGTCTCCCACCCCCTCGCCTCCTAAAGCGCTCCCTCTACTTAGCTTGCATAGTTCCATGCCTCTCGAAGCAACCTCACTGCTCACAACTCCCACGGCAGACGCCAGCCATGCTGCAGACCTTGACAAGTTCCTCTTCATCATCTGCAGAAACAAACCAAAACCAGGGAACAGCCTGTGGTGGCCCTCATCTCCACCACCCCAGCCATCCCGCCCGGCCTCTTCCTTACCAAACCTCGGCCTCCTCCAAAGCTCCTCAACACTGCGCTTGCCTGTCCCAAAGCCATTCCACAGAGTGACCTGGGCTCTCTCCTGCCCTCCGTGCTCTAGGAGTGCAACAGAAGACAATGACCATGGTTCTTGCAAAAGTGACCGACCCCACAATCCTTCTTCTTACCTCCCTCACTCAACTCAAGCACTCATCCTACTCCAAAGATCCACGGCAAGACCTGCAATACCAAACACAAATACTAAAAGCACTGAACATGTTCTTCTCAATTCTAAGCTACCGCACACACACACAAACCCCTTACCTCCTCACAGCCCTCCAACATTGGCACCTTGACCTCGCCCGAGTTGTCTGCAGCACCTGAAACACCAAGGGAAACAGATAAACCCTGAGAGAAGGTTCAAAGTAACACCCTCCCCTCACCAAGTCCCCACTCCCTCTCCCATCACTCTGCTACTCCTGCGCTGGACTTTGCACGCCTTCCCTTCTCTTCTTTGAGCCCGGGCACCGCCTGCAGAACACAACACGAAGAGCTGGTTTTCATTTCACAAGAACCACAAGACGCTCCACCAATTGCTGCTTCAGTCTGCCAAGCAGAACTCACCGAGTCCAGGACAGCTCTGGGGCACCCAGCTCGCTTCGCACCTCCAAATTCAAAACACACAGCAAGTCATCATCCCACCAGGAGAATAAACTGGAATTTGCTTCTGACACCACAGATGGACTCACCTGGTTCCATCACTCGGCTCAACCCTCCTCCATCAGCCTCTCACAGGTGGCTAACCATCTCACCATCTGCAAGAGCAACCAGGCCTTATTCACAGCAATGCCAAGCAAAAGCTTATTCTGCCTCTAAGGCTCAGCCCAAGCTCACACTGACACTTGGCTTGTCTGAATATGAGTCTGTGTATGCCTGTCAATCTCAACCCAGACCCTCACACCCTCTGGCTCAGACACTAACTCTACATAGACTATCCCACCCACTCCCAAGCAGGCTCTCTGGGCCTGCGTCATTAATTACAAGCTTATTCTCAGACCTCTTTCTCTCCATTCACACAGCTCATCCAGAGGAGAGAACTACACCGTGATTAGAAAACCCCACCACATACGTTCCACAGTTCAAGAAATCTATCTGACAGAAAACCAGAGACAAGCAGAAAACTCACAGCTAGCTTATTAATACAAAAAAAAACTATAGAGATAGCAAAGCATGCTTCTCATGGTTCCTTATCTTACCAAGCCCAAGGACCCTAGGAAGACCATCAGCAAACCAGCTCCGACAAGCGTTGGCAGTGCGAGGTGGCAGGCCCAACCTTAGCGGGCGTCCCCGCGCAGGCAACCTTCACCTGCCTGGCATGAGCTTCTGCCTCCCTCACACAGCACGAGGCTCGGGCTTTCATACTCACAAAAACGCGCGCTCATTGCTACGCAGGGGGCCAGCCCACGTCGCAAGAAGCGGCCAACCGTATCTAGGAAGGTCTCCCAGGGTCAGGACTTCTCCAGGCAGTTCTAAAGCACAACTCTCTGGCTAGGAACCAAAGCTGGACCTCGCCTGAAGCAGCCACAGCACAACTCTCTGCGAGGAGCCAAAGGCAACAAACACTACTTTCCCACCCTTGCCTGGTTCACCAAGGACCGTTACCTACTGCCCCTGACACGACACCCCAGACTTAAGCCCCACAAATGGCACCTTTTCATCCTGGCATTTAACTCCCAGGCACTACCTTCACTAAAACTGACCATTCCCCTCCCAGCCACCTCCAAGCGCCTTCTCACACATTCTGGATCAAACACTACATTGGAACGATACATCTCAAACACCTTCCTGCCATTCTGACGCTGTCTCCCACCCCCTCGCCTCCTAAAGCGGTCCCTCTACTTAGCTTGCATAGTTCCATGCCTCTCGAAGCAACCTCACTGCTCACAACTCCCACGGCAGACGCCAGCCATGCTGCAGACCTTGACAAGTTCCTCTTCATCATCTGCAGAAACAAACCAAAACCAGGGAACAGCCTGTGGTGGCCCTCATCTCCACCACCCCAGCCATCCCGCCCGGCCTCTTCCTTACCAAACCTCGGCCTCCTCCAAAGCTCCTCAACACTGCGCTTGCCTGTCCCAAAGCCATTCCACAGAGTGACCTGGGCTCTCTCCTGCCCTCCGTGCTCTAGGAGTGCAACAGAAGACAATGACCATGGTTCTTGCAAAAGTGACCGACCCCACAATCCTTCTTCTTACCTCCCTCACTCAACTCAAGCACTCATCCTACTCCAAAGATCCACGGCAAGACCTGCAATACCAAACACAAATACTAAAAGCACTGAACATGTTCTTCTCAATTCTAAGCTACCGCACACACACACAAACCCCTTACCTCCTCACAGCCCTCCAACATTGGCACCTTTACCTCGCCCGAGTTGTCTGCAGCACCTGAAACACCAAGGGAAACAGATAAACCCTGAGAGAAGGTTCAAAGTAACACCCTCCCCTCACCAAGTCCCCACTCCCTCTCCCATCACTCTGCTACTCCTGCGCTGGACTTTGCACGCCTTCCCTTCTCTTCTTTGAGCCCGGGCACCGCCTGCAGAACACAACATGAAGAGCTGGTTTTCATTTCACAAGAACCACAAGACGCTCCACCAATTGCTGCTTCAGTCTGCCAAGCAGAACTCACCGAGTCCAGGACAGCTCTGGGGCACCCAGCTCGCTTCGCACCTCCAAATTCAAAACACACAGCAAGTCATCATCCCACCAGGAGAATAAACTGGAATTTGCTTCTGACACCACAGATGGACTCACCTGGTTCCATCACTCGGCTCAACCCTCCTCCATCAGCCTCTCACAGGTGGCTAACCATCTCACCATCTGCAAGAGCAACCAGGCCTTATTCACAGCAATGCCAAGCAAAAGCTTATTCTGCCTCTAAGGCTCAGCCCAAGCTCACACTGACCCTTAGGTTGACAGGCATACACAGACTCTGATTCAGACAGTCTCAACCCAGACCCTCACACCCTCTGGCTCAGACACTAACTCTACATAGACTATCCCACCCACTCCCAAGCAGGCTCTCTGGGCCTGCGTCATTAATTACAAGCTTATTCTCAGACCTCTTTCTCTCCATTCACACAGCTCATCCAGAGGAGAGAACTACACCGTGATTAGAAAACCCCACCACATACGTTCCACAGTTCAAGAAATCTATCTGACAGAAAACCAGAGACAAGCAGAAAACTCACAGCTAGCTTATTAATACAAAAAAAAACTATAGAGATAGCAAAGCATGCTTCTCATAGTTCCTTATCTTACCAAGCCCAAGGACCCTAGGAAGACCATCAGCAAACCAGCTCCGACAAGCGTCATGGCAGTGCGAGGTGGCAGGCCCAACCTTAGCGGGCGTCCCCGCGCAGGCAACCTTCACCTGCCTGGCATGAGCTTCTGCCACCCTCACACAGCACGAGGCTCGGGCTTTCATACTCACAAAAACGCGCGCTCATTGCTACGCAGGGGGCCAGCCCACGTCGCAAGAAGCGGCCAACCGTATCTAGGAAGGTCTCCCAGGGTCAGGACTTCTCCAGGCAGTTCTAAAGCACAACTCTCTGGCTAGGAACCAAAGCTGGACCTCGCCTGAAGCAGCCACAGCACAACTCTCTGCGAGGAGCCAAAGGCAACAAACACTACTTTCCCACCCTTGCCTGGTTCACCAAGGACCGTTACCTACTGCCCCTGACACGACACCCCAGACTTAAGCCCCACAAATGGCACCTTTTCATCCTGGCATTTAACTCCCAGGCACTACCTTCACTAAAACTGACCATTCCCCTCCCAGCCACCTCCAAGCGTCTTCTCACACATTCTGGATCAAACACTACATTGGAACGATACATCTCAAACACCTTCCTGCCATTCTGACGCTGTCTCCCACCCCCTCGCCTCCTAAAGCGGTCCCTCTACTTAGCTTGCATAGTTCCATGCCTCTCGAAGCAACCTCACTGCTCACAACTCCCACGGCAGACGCCAGCCATGCTGCAGACCTTGACAAGTTCCTCTTCATCATCTGCAGAAACAAACCAAAACCAGGGAACAGCCTGTGGTGGCCCTCATCTCCACCACCCCAGCCATCCCGCCCGGCCTCTTCCTTACCAAACCTCGGCCTCCTCCAAAGCTCCTCAACACTGCGCTTGCCTGTCCCAAAGCCATTCCACAGAGTGACCTGGGCTCTCTCCTGCCCTCCGTGCTCTAGGAGTGCAACAGAAGACAATGACCATGGTTCTTGCAAAAGTGACCGACCCCACAATCCTTCTTCTTACCTCCCTCACTCAACTCAAGCACTCATCCTACTCCAAAGATCCACGGCAAGACCTGCAATACCAAACACAAATACTAAAAGCACTGAACATGTTCTTCTCAATTCTAAGCTACCGCACACACACACAAACCCCTTACCTCCTCACAGCCCTCCAACACTGGCACCTTTACCTCTCCCGAGTTACCTGCAGCACCTGAA